>NW_024063503.1:0-308658 GCF_006381635.1 Hibiscus syriacus | reverse complement strand
AGATCGCATTGCGATTTTGTTGGTCATTTCGCAATCCAAAAAAGTTGGTCAAAATCGTATATTATCTAAGATTTTGGTCACTGAAGTTATTTTCTCATAAAGAAAACACCCTCCCCACATGACTCAGGCCCATGCTGCCGCTTGAATTCGAGACTGTTTGTCAGTTATTGGGCTTGGCCCTTAATGAAATAAAAGAAAAATACATATAGTTTTAAATTATAGGGTAAAGTACAAAATGATCCCTTGACTATAGGTACTACTTTATTAAGTCTCTTGACTGTTAAAAGTTGTAAAATGGTCCTTGGTCTATAAAGTGTTACTTTGTTGAGTCCCTTGACTATTAAAAGTTATAAAATGGTCACATTATCATTGTTCCAAACTCGTCCTTTTCATTAAAAAAAACGGTATTCTAAATTGAACATTAACTTGTTGATTGTGATATGATAATTTATCCCGAAATATCGCTTAGACAACCGTAATTTTAACGGAAAAGGACAACTTTGGAACATAATGAATAGTCAGTAACTATTTTGTAACTTTTAATAGTGGATTTAATAAAGCAAACCCCTATAGTTAAGGGATCATTTTATAACTTTTAATTTTAAGACTTAATAATGTAGTACCCTATAGTCAGTGGACTATTTGTGTACTTAACCTAAATTTTGAAATTTAAAATGTTAAACTCTAACATGAATCATACATCCTAATTATAAAACTTAAAATTTAAACATATCATATAACAACTTTACACAATCTATATATAAAATTTTTCATATTTTTATAGGATTATTTTATATATAGTCAAATATACCTTTTATGTATTATGATGAATATAAATCGTCATCTTATTTTAATGTGAATAAAACATTTTGGTACTTACATGTGGTCCGACCAAGAGAGAGGCAAGGAAAAAAACATTGTCGTAGAGGACTTGTAATGTGAACAGATGCTTGTAAATATATGGTGGGCTTGTTTTCCGTCTATGGTCAGTTGGTAGAGCGCAAGACTTTTAACCTTGTGGTCGTAAGATCGAGTCCTACGGTGGGCAATTCATAATAGTCGGAGGTCTTCCACATAAGTTGCTAGCGTTGGGGGCAGCCTACTATCCTACCTCTCCTTACCCCTTACATACGGGAATATGATCAGCTAATTTTTTATTTCCGTCTATGATTTTTACATATTATGTAATGCATGTTCAATCACCATTCATAAGTTTTTATATTTATACACTTGAATGATCGTGGTACCGAAGTTAATGAATGAAAAAGTAGCGAACTAGATTCCCACCTAAAATCTGACGCCTAAATCTCAACCACCCTACGCAGCTAAAATAATGGGTGGCTTTGATACCGTCTTTGTAAATTTTCCTACAGCTTACAAATGTTCCGTTTGTCATGCCATCATCTTTCGCGTCGGCTAGTTTACACGCGCCATTTTACAATTAGTCCGTGCATGATATTGTGTCATCGCCGTCGTTCTCTGTCTCTCATGCTGTATCTGCTCACTTTGTCTCCCTGTCGCTGCTGCTGCTTCTCTGTACTATAGTCGCTTTTGCCTGCCAAGCTGCCTTTTGAGGTTGGTGTATTCTGGTCTGGCGAACCTTCATGCTGCATGTTCCAACTGTGTTGGGAACCAGAGGCAGCATCGGTTTCATTTGCCGTTTGGCACCTCCGTAGAAGCCTCACACAGAGCTTACGCTTCTCCTCTGCCGCAACTCCAGATGCATTGTCATCTCCGCGCAACTGCCTCGTCTTCCTTGCTAATAATTGGTCTAGGATTTTGCTCTTTATCCGCTTCAGAAGACATACTGAAAAGAGGGACAACTGATTAACAAAATTAATCAAGGCTATACAAATTTAAACCAGCAGGTTGAAAAGCTGTAGCTGTATTACTTGGAGCCTGAAGGGAACCGGCTGGGGCTGCCTATTCCAGCAACTTTTTTTAATGTCCAATGGTTTTTATCTTCTACCTGTGAATCTGCAAATTATGCTTAGTGGTGAAGCAGGCCTGTTAGAAACTAAGCATTGGATGACGGACCAATTCCAACTTTCTCCTACCAAAAATGTTGCATGGAAATAAACACCCAAACAATATAATAAAGCCTACAGTTGAGAATTCTCCAAGTTATTTTATCCTCCAATCACTCTATCTGAATCATGCAAGCTGTTATTTTTACTGTTTGTGAATGTTACTGACGAGCTATATTTACATGAGCTAAGAAGAGCTAAATTAATTTGTAAGCATCAAGTGGAAAAAAAACTCAAAACAAGTGGTTTCTTACCCTGAACAGTTCCTTCTTAGTACAGCTAAACGGTTGGATAGGCCCATTGGATTCCTTTAAACGATTGGCATCGGATCATCAACATCACTAAGACATGAATAGATTAGAAGTCCAAAGAAAATGACCATTGACCTTGTCACCAAAAAGACGAAATTTTCAAAGGAATCATTCAATATCAGTGCTGATTTTTTGGGGGGTGGGATGGGATTTAATGAGAAATAGACTAACCTATGTGGTTCGGTCTTTATATATATTGGTGATTGAAGTCTTTCCCCCCCTCTAATGTCGTCTGATCACAAAAATCTCATTTAGAACATTTCATGGAGGAAAAGAATTATTAGGTAAAATGACTATGTAAAGAAGAGAAGAAAAAGAGAGGGTATAAAATGTAGCTGCAATTATCCACAATTAAAATGGAAATGTCTCGATCACAAATTCATTAGATTTGAGAGCATTTAAACAATAAGACCACTACTTTTGCATTGAACCACTGGAAGATCTTGCGGGATAACCCATAAAAAATTAGCTAACCTATTCCCATAGTAATGGGGGTAAGGGGGAGGGTAGTAGGTTGCCCCCAACGCCAGGTTGAGAGCACTTCCGTGGAAGACCTCCTTTATGATTGCCCTCAATGGGACTTGATCCCACGGACTACAAGGTTAAGAACCTTGTGTCTACCAACTGAGCTAGATGGACAATTCCAGGAGATAACCCATCAATCTTCCACAAATAGGACACCACATGCTTTATGTCCATGAATCAGTAATCATAAATTCGGGAATAAGAATTGCACTGGTGCACAACCCCACGTTTTCCTACTTTCTTTCATGACCAATTCCAAAAGCATGAATGAAAAACAGTGGCTAACTAAAAAATAACCAAGTGAGAACACTTTGATACACCTACTAATTAATCCTTTTTCTTGACAAAGCAAATTTAACAAGATAGGTTATGTTTTAGGTGAAAGAAATTTACAATGCTCGGTGGAGTACAGTTTTGAGTCTACTGATACTCATCAACCTTTATTTATACCTTAGTATAATCCTTACTGAAAGTTTTAAAGTTAACAGGATATTCATCTCTGAATGCTAAAAAAAATTGGAAGTCTCACCAACATCCTGAATTATTTGATTGCTCTGTAACTAGCAGACATGCAACCAAGTAAAAAATAAGGTTGCAACCGTCTTTCCTCGAGTTGATGAAATATATTTACCATGCAGTATGTTGATATGAGACAATAAATGAAAGAAAGGATTGTAAGAATACCTTTCCACCTCAATGCTTTGAGTGGTTTGCATAGCCTTTGTAAGAAAATAATATTTATCAAATACCATACACATTGATTAATAAAATTAATTAACATAAATCTAATCTATAAAACAATGGAAATATTTTGGTTACATACTAAAGGCATAAATATTTGCATAACTGCACAATTAAAGACATTTAACAAGCGCCATGAGATCTTCATGTTCCACCATTAACATACCAGTTTTTGTTCACAATCAAGTGGAGTTGATCTTGGTAAAGCACCAATATGAAATACATCTTTTGTAATCTGTGAAGCTGAAAGGACAAAGGAAGAGAGGTAATGTCTTTGATCATTATGAGTTTATAACCTAGAAACAGTATCTGATAGCAAAAACTGCACCTGGTTTTGCAGCCAGGCATATAGATGCTTCTACTGGCCTATTGGAACTATGTGACTTGTCTTCCTTAGCAGGTTCTAAGTTATGGCAACTATAGAATCAAGAACCTTTTTATGTTCTGATGGAAATGAAGACCAAGCAATTGTTGAGGACGGTAGATTCCCCAGCATTTCTTCCGTTGCTTTATATCTCACTTTTCGTATTTCATCTTGGATGTTCCATGAGCCGGTGGCAAGAGAATTTCTTTTCCGCTGCATTGTGTTAAAACAATAAACAGCAAATTAAATCACAACCAAGGGGAAAAAAGAATTGCAGACAATCTTACACCACATGCACATTACTGACATGCATCTTTTCCAATCCAGTTAACCAAATTCAAACAGCTTTGGTTAGAGAAACCTGTAATTTAACTTATATTCTGCTATGAAAAAAAGAAACACTGCTCAACCCCAAAATATATTGCAGAAGTAACACAAACGATTAGCTGGAAAATCATATATATCCATCTATGATCAAACCACATGTTTACGTGCCAAAGTAGCCATCAGTCTTTTTACATGTATTTGGATAAGAGACATTGTGAATTATGACATAAATTCATTCATAGGAATAGCCTATACCTTGCATGAGTACAGGAAATTGGCCCCAATCGAATACGGTGTCTCTTCCTTGAAGAGTGGCATTGCAACTGATGATGGAGATCTAAAATCAGTATTGTTTTTAGAAGGTGATGCCCATGGAGGATGGGTTTGCATGTATGACCTGGCCATGTCCATAGGTGATCCCACTTCACCTTCAACATCCTGCTGCAATAAAACGTACTGAGATAGAAATGAGCATTTTTGTACTAATATAGCAATCAGTTATCAACAGTTTCATTTTTAGTTTTCTTCAACACCAGTGGTGTTTAAATCAGTACTCCAATAAAAATATATGCAAAAAGGAAATGACATTGCTTTAAATTGTTGCCTTCACAAATGTGAGTAAACTATGATTCTATACGTATATTTTGGTATTTTATAACACATGAAACCAAGTAAATTTAAGGTACACACAAACATCATAGAGACGTGGACAGACATGTATCCAGAAAACGAAGCAAAGAACACATGAAAAGGCAATAGCTTAAAAGTTGTATGAAAACAGAGGTAAAGCATAATTTCAAATCTTCCAAGCAAAAGAGATGGCACATAACCAAGGTTAGAAGGAGAAGAATAAAAGAAAGTTCGACATAAAATTATCTGAGGCAAGAAACCATTAAACATATCAGCTTAAAAGTTATATGCAGTGAGAGGTAGAGGAAACTCTTCAAAGCAGAAAGGAGATGAAATAATCAATGAGAGTAGGGAAAGAAAAGAACATTCAACATAAGTTATTAGGTTATATGAGGCAAAGTGGGGTTAATCAATACCAACAGCCTTACTTAAGAAGCTAGCAATGCCTACCATCATTGATGAAACAGAAAGAGTCATGGTAATAATATACTAAAAAAGAGTTACAAACATGTTTCAGCACAACAGAATCAGTGCACAGGTCCCATGAGGCACTTCTGACTTATAATTTAGTCCTGACTTCTCCTCCTCCAACAACTTTGTTGCCGCCTCAAAAACAGCTTTGTTGCAAAAATCATGATTTTCAGCATCTGAGAATCAAGCAACATAATCAGTCAACCATGAATGCTGTTCTTTCATTCTTGAAATCAGGTATCTCGCAAGTTTATGAAAGCTGTACTATTTCCACCTGTTCTCTCAGGTGTTTCATCTAGTCTCCCAATCCCCAAGCCACAAATTGCGGGAGAATCCACAACTCTCGACTTGATAATATCTGTTAGTTTATCACACTCTTGCCTGGTCAAAATAGCATCCGTTTATGACTTAAACTATGCTTATGAGACATAAAATGAGAGATAATCAGTTAAATCAATAAAAAATGTCATGTGAAGTTTGCCCAAGAATTTAAACACCAAACATGTCATAATGTACATGAATTACTAGGTGTCAATCACACAGTTCATGAGAAGAACACCTTATGGAGGAAGAAGAAAGGGATTAAAGCAAGCTAAAAGTCCAAATAAGAAAGTAAGAAAATCAAGTTCTTACCTTGAGAAAGACTCCTGCTGAGAAGCTGCTCTACTATATGCTTGGCTTTGTTCTTTCCTGCAAAAGATTGGGGCTCTCTCTGATGTCCCCAAAGAAACAACTAAAGCGTCCTCTAAGATAATTATTATCATCAATTGTGTCAGGAATGTGTACATGCTACCATGGCAAGTAAGCAAAAATAAGGAAAAAGAATATCATGAATTTGCATCAATTTACCAGTAATCACATAAAGTTTTAAGAGAGAAATCAAAATTCCTTTTGAAGCGTGGCATAAAGGATAAAGGGTGGAACACTTACAACTTCACTTGCATGAACCCCTTGAGATGAGACTTCCTGGTCATCATTGTTGTCAAGAGAGTCATCTGCACCAAAAATATATACAAGTAAACAAATGCAATGCGCTACATGAGGGAACAGAACTGCTTTCAGAAGCATGGACAATGTAGCAACATGGATTGTTTTTCTCATCCAATGTTAATATATTAGCCTCTATTCCTATAAAAAGAAATGTGCTTAATAATCATTTAAAAGGTTAGGGCCATCTTGAAAAAGGACGGGAAAGATGAAGACATACGCAAGAATAAAAAATTACAGTACGTAGCATCCCAGAAAACGCGCAGCCATAAAGAGGTTGGCTTGCAAAGCGAAGCATTTTGAAAAAGGGAAGCATAACACAATAAAAATTAAAACTAACGTTTCTGCCTGCAATCATGCTATTCTCCGATTTTGTGTGGAATTGAACAGCTAAAAAAACGCTCATACTTTGATCGCAGAGATGAAAAAAAAACTAGAATTAAAGCTACTAGCACCACCCAAGATATCATTAAACTAAGTTGAGAGAGTAAATTAGTGGGAAAAGTCGCATTCTGAAAATATATGCAAAAAAGGGAAATGGAACCTGGACAGGATCCGCATTCCGAAGACGAAGAGGAGGAGGATTCAAAGCCAAGAACAGAGGTGAGCACCCGGGCGGCACCAGTAACAATGGCGCGAGTTGGAGGGAAAATGTTCCTGGAGATCCAATTAGGGTTATACAGAGCTGAATTGAGAAACCCGGGGCGATCGTAAGGAGTCTCGGGTGGCATGGCACCCGATTGGGCGTCTCGGCGTGGGGAAGCTCCAGAAATGGTGGCCATATTGGAGGAAAACATGAAAGAGAAGCTGGTTAGTTAGAAAGGGGTCCGTCAGGCTCAGGTCTCATGGTGATTTGTTTGATTTCATTCGTTTCTTTGATTATTTGTTCCTTTTCTAGAGTGGTTAATAACCGTTATTTCCAAATTCAATTGGCCTAAATTCTCAAGTATTATTATATTTTCGGCCATTTTCGGCGGGAATGGGATGGTTTAGATTTCAAGAACAAGAGCAGTGGTTTTTATTTCTTATTTTTGGGTTTAATAGTTCTTTAGTCCCTCAAACTTTAAAAAATAAAATTAAGTTTTAGGCAAAAAGGCAAAGGGTCTCTGTATTTTTTTAAAAAAATCGATGTGACCCTCGTATATTTTTTTCTCTCAATATAACCCTCCAACTCAAAAAACAAACAATGTGGTCATTTGGCCAACGTTTGTTGTCGTTGACCGTTACGGTGTTGTAGTGGTAGTTTATGGTGCGGACGTGGCGATCCATGATACTAATGTGACAATCCAACAATCATATTTTAGTTATCAATGTAGCTTATCTGTCACGTTATCAACCATTGTATTACATGTTAGTACCGTGGACCGTCATGTCAACACCATAACGGTCAATGACGAAAAACGTTGGTTGAATGGTCACATTGAGTTTATTTTATGAATTGAAGGGCCACATTAAGAGAAAAATAATACGAGAGTCACATTAGTTTTTTAAAATATACATGTACTTCATATGTCTTTTCACTAAATTATTAAAATCTTTTTATTATCAATTAATTTAGAAATTAATCAACATGTTATTATGATCACTCATGATGGATAAAAAGGTTTATATGTCAATAATGACTAAAATAATTGTAACTTCCCAAACTATTGTTAGTGACTAAATTGTAAAATTTCAGAATTTGGTGATTAAAGTAGAATAGTTGAATAGTTCAATGATTTCTATGGAGATATTTCCTAAAGGTTATTAGTAATTATTAAATGAAGTAAAGGGCAAAATGGTCATTTGACTTAGAAATTAATTAAAAATGTGATTAATAAGGATAAGGATAAGATGAAAGAGATATTTTCTCCAAAACTTCTCTTCATCTTTTTTCTTTCTTCTTCACGTGAACCCAAAGGCAAATGTGAGTTTCTTTGTTAGTTAATTATTTGTTGATTTTATGGTTGGGTTTTGATAATTAGATGATAACTAAGCTTAAGAAAAGCTTAAGTTGTCTTAAAATCAAAAGGTAAAGAAGTTATGAAAGATTAAAGAAAATGGGGTTTTAAGTGAAATTTGAATAAGAAGGTTTAAATGAGTTTGGAGGTTGAATTTGACTTGTCATCTATGAGAATAAGAAGTTAGAAGTGTTAGAATTAAGTTTGGATACATGGAAAATTTGGTATGATTCTTAGCTTTAAGAATTTGGACGAAATATGGAAGATTATAGGGTGTTGGAATGATATGAATTGGTTAAAGTTGTTATATATGAATTTAGTAGCATGATAAGGATTTTTACATGAAAATTTGGGTGAAGTATTGATGAATTTCGGGCTATTTTGGACATGTGCATCGATACACTATAAGTATGTACCGATGCCCTAAGACAATTTTGAAGGTGCATCGATGCATTAAGGGGTGCATCGATACATAGATATTTCGAAGTTATTTTGGGTATCGATTCGCCCATAGTGCATCAGTGCACTCCTAAAGGAAAAGCTGAAATTTGGTTTATTAAATTATCCTAAGTTATTAATAACAAGTTATAAGGTTTACGCTTCTTCAAAAAGTTAGGATTGAATCAAAGCAAGGCTAAGGTGAGTGCAATTTAATTGTACTAATGTTATTGATCAAACATTGGCTTGCGACGAGCCAGTGACAGAGTTATTATGGTAAGAAGTAATTTCTAAAATGTTATGTGATCTTTATGTGTGCATGAGTATATGAAATGTGTATAAGTGTAATATGTTATTATGTGCAATATGTGATATTGAACTACATGAAGATATATGAAAAAAAATGATAACAACTATGTGATGTGCATGATATGTTATCTTATGTGTTATGTGATGTATATATGACATATGTATATGAACAAAGGAGAAATGATATAAACCATATGAAACAATCTACGTGTTTCCATGTAAAATTATATGAAATATGTGACATGAATATGCAGGAAAAATTATATGAGCTATGTGATAAAGGTATGGAAATGATATGTCTATGAGAAGACATAAGAACAAGATATAAGCCATATGACATGTGAAAGTGAATCATATGAAAATGTTCTACGTGTAAGTAAACTATGTGCCGATATGAATATGTAATAAATATGAAAGATAATGCCCATATTATGTGTCATAAGATCTAGAGGTATAGTTGGCATGCCAAGAGTCGAGGGTCTACGCGGTCCTTCGGGACAAATTCTACGTGGTCATTCGGGACAAATTCTACGTGGTCCTTCGGGACGTATATGTATTATTTGGAGCATGTATGAGGTCTTTTGAGACACCTACTTGATCCTTGGTATATGTGTATGATTCTTAAGAAATTTATATGTGATCCTTATGGACAATATTATATGGCACTACGGTGCATTTCTACGCGGCACTTCGGTGCAAATTCTACGTGGCACTACGGTGCAAATTTATATGAGCTGTGGTGACAACATAGTGCACAACCTCACAGTATTCACATACCTTAAGTTCTCAGTAATGTACATGGGCCTATAAAAGACATCAACAAGATTCATATGTGATACTGTGTGTATTCCTAAGTGAAATGTATTTGTTATATGAGATTGGTAATTGTTTATGCAATGGTGTGATTTAGAGTTTACATTATATGCTGATATGGTATATAAAGAAATTATTGATGATAGAATGAGAAATGATAAGTATGTTAATGATGTTATGTTACATGATATGTGCATGTATGTATATATATTACAGAAAATAATATATGTTTTGGTACGATAAGGTAATATCAAATGTTCATGTATTGTAGAATTTACAGTTAGCATATAATTATGTTCTATATGCCTCACTAAGTCAATGACTTAGCGTGTGATTGTTTCACGCGTAGATTCCAAGAAGATGAAGATTGGTAAAAAAAATTATGCAAGACAAGTCAGTTTCTTCTTTCCAAAGATCATATCAGAAAAGAAATGTATAGTATGTATTTTGTAATAAGGATAGTGGTTGGCATGTAAATAAGGGATTTAAATCCGATATGTTTTAATCGGTTTGAAAAGTCATATGATTGAGTTTTGTAATGTTTTAAATGCATATATGTAATTGATAAATTTATACGGATGAAAGCTTAGATTTTTACGATTTTATACGTATTTTTACGAAAGTTAATGTAGCAGTGCATCGATACACAATCTATATTCGATTTTTTCACTGTTCATGGTACTGTTCACGGTATTGTTCATACCATATTTTACTGTTCATAAATACGTTTTTACCTCAAAATTTTATAACAAACATAATTGAACAATATATGATCGTATTTTCTTAATATAAGTTCAAATATTCTGTTATTTTGCAAGAATAAAGGTTTTTAAATGTCAATGTGACATCTCGGACTCGTATCCGGATCGGATACGGGTTGGGGTGTTACAATAATATATAACCAATCAAATTATATTTAAAAGATTATATATTTAAAGTTATAATTTTTATATGAGTGTATGTTTTCAATTAATTATAGGGTTAACTACATGGAAAATGTAACACCCCCAACCCGTATACCAACCCGGATATGAGTCAGAGATATTACATTGACTTTTAAAACATCACACATTACAATAATAGTAAAATACTTGAACTTATATTACGAAAATACAATAATATACATATGGTATTATAAGTTTACTAAAATATTCAGAGCATACACAACTTAACTTTTTAATTACATGCCAACATCCATTTTCTTAACAAAATGACCTACTGATTAAGTTGCTTCTGATCTGATGGTTGCAGGAGTAATGTTGTCAAGCTGCTTAACCTGTCTCGTCTACTTTCTCGGATCCTACATGTGAAACACTCACACGCTAAGTCATCGACTTAGTGAGGCAATGTAATAATAATAACAAGGCAATGTAATGAAAATGTCATAATGATATGAAATGAGTTGAAAGCTTATACTTAATCAAGGTAGTTTACATCACCATTATCCTTACCTGTAAGCATATTACTTTAACATTCATGAATTTGTATTAATGAGTTTATTGGCCCATGATATCATATTGAGAACCTAAGGTATCTGAGTATTGTGAGGTTATGCACTATGCTGTCACCACAGCTCGTATAAATGCACCGAAGTGCCGCATAGAATTGCACCGTAGTGCCATATAATAATGTCCATAAGGACCACATAGAATTCCTTAAGAATCATATACATATGCTAGGGATCACATATGTGTCTCACCAGACTTCACACATGTTCCAAAGAATATATATATATCCCGAAGGACCGCGTAGAATTTTGTCCCGAAGGACCGCGTAGACCCTCTACCCTTGGCATGCCAACTATACCTATAGTTCTCATCTACATAACATGGGCTTTTACATTTCACGTAGTCTATATCGCGTAGACATGTAAATTCTTACCTTTTCACATAGCTCATAACTTTTCCTGCATATTCATGTCATATAATGCATTTTATATGAATTCATGTCATGTCTCATAATACATAATATGATCATGTACCAGGATATAAAATCTAGACTTATCACAAGTCTAGAATTGAGTATATTTCTATAATTATGCTATGCATATGCACTCACCTATATTTCTTTGCCTTTTCCTCGATCGATCCTACTTGTAGATTGTTCCCGAACTCGTGTAGGCTCAGTATCTACATAAACATAATTTTCAAGATGATTATCAGATGTCTATGTCTTGAAATTAATCTTTAATAGCCTACCAATTTAAGGAATTAATAGTTTAGTCTTTTTTTTATGGGGGAATCGGTTCCCCCCTGGGGGTATCGATTCCCCTCTAGCATTCTGGAAATTCATATTCGTTGAGGGGGTATCGATTCCCCTTGAATGGGTACCGATTCCCCCAGCCCAGAAATCCTATTTTGAGCTCGAAAATCATCTCATTTCAGCTCAAACATTCATATTTCACTCCCTTTAATACTCTTAACTTTCATACACTTACTTAAACTAATTATTATCCATTCAATACCTCTAAAACTAAAAAAACTAATCATCCATATAGAAAGAATCTTACTCAAATTCCAACTTGTTCTAATTTTAATTCTATCACCTCATACTTCTTAATTAGCTTGATGACAAGTCAAATCCAGCTTATAATTCTTATTATGACCTTTAATCTAAGATTTCATTCAATGGCTCTCAACCTTTAATCTCCCTTAACTTGCAATTCTTTGAGTTCTAGGATCCTTGTTTCTCTCCATCATATTTCCTAAATCTTCATTAACCAAACCCATGCTTAACTCATAAGAATTAATCCAAAAGAAGACAACTCACCTTGCTTGCAAGCTTCACGGTTGGAGAAGAAAGAGAAGAAGAGAAATGTCTGGAACCTTGTTTATCTCAAATGCTTCCCACGTGATTTATAAAATCACCCTAAGGAATATTTAATTATTTCACTTACTAAATTACTCTTTTGCCCTCATAATTTTCCTTCTTTATAATTCAATCCTACACCAAATAACTCAAATAGGTCATTGAACTCTTCCATCATTTTACTTAAATCACCAAATATTGAAACTTTGCAAATTAATCACTAACCCGGCATGGAGAATGTTACAAATCTCCCTCCCTTAAGAAATTCGTCCTCGAATTTTCAATAAAAAAGAGATGGGGATACTGATTCCTCATATCCTCCTCACGCTCTCATGTTGCTTCCTCTACTTTGTGATTCTTCCATAAACTTTAACCAATGGAATAGTCTTGTTCCTCAATTGCTTAACCTCATGAGCTAAAATTTGAATCGATTCTTCCTCATAAGTCATATCCGGTTGTACCTCGATCTCTTCTGGATTTACGATATGGGAGGGATCCGATCGATATATTCGAAGCATTGAGACATGGAATACATTGTGAATCTTTTCCATTTCTGGTGGTAAAGTCAATTGGTATGCTACAGGTCCCACCCTTTTTACAATCTCATATGGTCCAATAAACCGGGGACTTAACTTTCCTTTCCGACCAAACCTCAACACATTCTTCCATGGAGATACCTTTAAAAACACTTTATCCCCAACTTCAAATTCAATCTCCTTTCTTTTAAGATCAAATAGACTTTTTCCGATCAGAGGCCACTTTGAGGTTATGCTGAATTTCTCGAACTTTCTGTTCTACATCTTGAATTAAATCCGGACCAAGAATACTTCGGTCTTTGAGTTCATACCAATTTAATGGAGTACGACATTTTCTTCCATAATGCTTCATATGGGGCCATCTTTATACTAGACTGATAACTATTGTTGTAAGCAACTCTGCCAGCGGTAAATACTTTTCCCATGATCCTTTAAATTCCATTACGCATGCTCTCAACATATCTTCCAATATCTGAATAGTTCTCTCTGATTGCCCATCAGTATGAGGATGAAAAGTCATACTAAAGTTTAAACGAGTTCCCAACGCTCCATGCAAAGATTTCCAGAATCTAGAAGTGAATCGAGGGTCTCGATCAGAGACTATGGAAACAGGTACTCCATGCAATCTAATAACTTCTCTAATATACAGCTCTGCATATTTTTCCATAGAGAAATCCGTTCTAACTGGAAGGAAATGCGCTGACTTAGTTAATCGATCAACAATTACCCAGATTGATTCTCTTTTGTTCGGAGTCAAGGGTAACCCCGAAACAAAATCCATCGTAACATTTTCCCATTTCCATTGAGGAATGAAAAGCGGTTGCAATAATCCTGATGGAACTTGATGCTCGACTTTGACTTGTTGACATATCAAACATAGACACAAATTCGATGATGCTTCGTTTCATCCCTGACCACCAAAATCGATCCTTCAAATCCATATACATCTTGGTTCCACCCGGGTGCATCGTTAACGGACTGTAATGAGCCTCTGTTAATATTTCTTTCTTCAAGTCGTCATTGTCGGGTATTACAATTCTTCCTTTACAATATAGATTTCCATCTGACTTAATCTCAAAGTCTTTAATCTCTTTGTTCTTTACTTGTTCAATTCTTTTCAAACACACTTCATCTTTACTTTGCAATTCTCCTATTCGTTCCAACCATGCTGGTTTAAGGGTTAATTCTGCACAAAGACCACCATCTCCCGTTAAAGATAATCTTGCATCCATAGCTCGTAAAGCTGCAAACGTCTTCTACTCAGAGCATCTGCTACCACATTAGCCTTTACGGGATGATAGTCAATTATCACATCATAATCTTTTAAGAACTCTACCCATCTACGTTGCCTCAATTTCAACTTTTTGAGTCATCAGGTACTTCAGGCTCTTATGATCCGTATATAAGTAACAACGCTCCCCATAAAGATAATGACGCCAAATCCTGAGAGCGAATACTACAGCAGCCATTTCTAAATCATGAGTGGGGTAATTCCTTTCATGTGGTTTCAACTGTCTCGATGCATACGCTACCACCTTTTCTTCTTGCATTAATACACACCCCAACCCGTTATGGGATGCGTCACTGTATACTACAAAATTCTTGCCAGATTCCGGTTGAACCAATATCGGAGTTTCCGTCAGAATTCTCTTTAAAGCTTCGAAACTTTCTTGACATTCAGAAGTCCAAACAAATGGTACGTTCTTTCTCATTAACTTTGTTAGAGGCAGCACAATCATCGAAAAATTCTTAACGAATCTTCGATAGTAACCGGCAAGTCCAAGAAAACTCCGAACTTCAGACACATTCTTAGGAACTTCACAATCCATTATAGCTTTAACCTTCTGAGTGTCTACTCTAATCCCAACTGCCGAGATCACATGCCCCAAGAAAATTACTTCGTTTAGCCAAAATTCACATTTGGACAATTTCGCATAGAGATTTTTATCCCTGAGAATTTGCAAAACTAGCCTCAGATGTGTGCTGTGCTCTTCAAATGGACTTCGAGTAAACCAGTATGTCATCAATAAAGACAACAACAAACTGGTCCAGATAGGGCTGAAAAATCCTGTTCATGAGATCCATGAAAGCAGCTGGTGCATTCGTTACTCCGAATGGCATTACGATGAATTCATAATGACCATATCTTTCTCCTGGATCTTCAATTGATGATAACCCGAACGTAGATCGATCTTCGAAAATACCGAAGCTCCTTTTAGTTGATCAAACAAGTCATCAATGCGCGGAAGGGGATATTTGTTCTTGATGGTCACCTTATTAAGCTGTCGATAATCATTACAGAGACGCATTGATCCATCATTCTTCTTAACAAATAACACCGGAGCTCCCCAAGGTGACACACTTGGTCGAATAAATCCTTTTTTCTAACAACTCTTGCAATTGATTCTTTAACTCTTGCAATTCTTTTGGAGCCATCCGATAAGGTGCCATTGCAATTGGAGCGGTTCCTGGCATTACTTCAATTTGAAATTCTACCTCTCTATCCGGAGGTAATCCTGGCAACTCAGCCGGGAAAACTTCAGGGAATTCTTGAACAATTGGAATCTCTTTTAACCCTTTCTCTATAACTCTTAAATCTATTACATTTGCAATAAATCCTTGACATCCCTGTAGCAATAGCTTCTTAGCTGACATTACTGACATTACTTTTGCTAAGGGATTAAACTTTTCACTGCTCACACTTATCTATGTTCCTCCTGGACTTTTTAGGGTTATCTTTTTCAATCTGCAATTAACATCTCCATAATAACGGAACAACCAATCCATTCCCATAATCACTTCAAACTCGTCAAAGGGTAATTCCATCAGATTAGGGAATTCAATTCCCTGAACCTTTATAGGACACCCCTTACAGACTTTATCCACCCGGGCACTAAGGCCTAACGGAGTTGTTACTATAATTTCATTACTCGTAGCTTCTAAGGGAATCCTCAATTCCTTTACTAACTTACTTGTAATATAAGAATAATTAGAACCCGGATCAATCAGTACCAATACTAATTTATCATACAACTGAAAAGTACCTGCTAATATCAGGTCATCACGGTCTTCACTTGTCTTTAGATTGTACACCCGTGCGGTTGATCGAACTTCAGGTTGAACAGAGAATTCAGACGGGTTCCTTCCTCTGCCTCTTCCTCGTCCTCTTTGTGAGGAAGAACCAACTTTTTCAGATGGTGCAGGCTCACCAACAATCAATGGACAATCCCGGATAAAATGTCCGGCATTTCCGCATCGAAAACAAGTCCCAACAGCCATCCGACAAGCCCCATAATGGTTTTTCCCACAGTGCTGACACTGTCTCACTTGACTCGGAGTAAATCTCCCAGCACCAGATTCCACTGACTACGACTGTCTAGGTCTTGCCTGACTTGCTCCCCTAGCAGACGATGCAACTGATTCCGATCTAGCTTGTGATCGAAATCCCGAGTCTCTTCCCCTTTTTGATGGTACTGAGCTAGAAGAAGCACCCGTTCTCTTTGATGTTTGAACTCTAAAATCCCCGAATCTCTCATTCTGAGCTCTTTCAAGAGCCTTGGCGCGATTGATCACCTCTTGGAACGAGGACAAATTTAACACTATCAACATCTCTTTCAATCTAGGGCGTAAGCCCTCCACGAACCATTCTAAGCCTCTTTTTCGGTAGGCACAAGCTCGGATGCAAACCTACTCAGCTTGTTGAACTCACATTCATACTCATATACAGAGCGGTTCATCTGTTTCAAATTCAAAAACTCCTGCTTCATTTGCCGAATGAATTGTTCTCCTATGTACTTGTTTTTGAATTCATCTAAGAACAAAGACCAAGTCAACTGGTCACTGGGCATCCTTATGGTGACATTCGTCCACCATATCCTCGTCTGACCCCTCAATAAAGATACATCTCCATCTAACTTCTCCACTTCAGAACAGTGGAGACCATCTAACATGATTTTCAAATCATTCAACCAAATATCCGCTGACACTGGACCTTCCTCAGCTTCTCCCTTATATTCAGGAGCTCCTAAGCCTCTCAACTCTTTTGCTACATTTATTCTTTGAGTTAGTGGAGCAGAAGGTTGAAGACTCGTCAGAATAGCGTCTAACGTTCTGAATAACGTATCTTGATCTTGCACAGGCACTCCTTGAGATGCATGTTCTTCACCTTGCCTGGCCAGGGCAGGTGAATTACTACTTTCAGCATGCCTATCTTCTCCCGCTTTACTACGGGAGCTATTATGTCTGGACATCTAATAAGAATAAACACATTGTTCTATTAGCAAAACAACATACTCATACTATACCAGATCAGAAGTTCTCACTATTTGTTGGCATGTATTCCATTTAAAGACTATAGACTCTGGTTTATACCTAGAATCGGCTAAACCATAGCTCTGATACCATTAAATGTAACACCCCCAACCCGTATACCAACCCGGATACGAGTCAGATATATTACATTGACTTTTAAAACACCACATATTACAAATAATAGTAAAATACTTGAACTTATATTACGAAAATACAATAATATACATATGGTATTATAAGTTTACTAAAATATTCAGAGCATACACAACTTAACTTTTTAATTACATGCCAACATCCATTTTCTTAACAAAATGACCTACTGATTAAGTTGCTTCTGATATGATGGTTGCAGGAGTAATGCTGTCAAGCTGCTTAACCTGTCTCGTCTACTTTCTCGGATCCTACGTGTGAAATACTCACACGCTAATTCATCGACTTAGTGAGGCAATGTAATAATAATAACAAGGCAATGTAATGAAAATGTCATAATGATATGAAATGAGATGAAAGCTTATACTTAATCAAGGTAGTTTACATCACCATTATCCTTACCTGTAAGCATATTACTTTAACATTCATGAATTTGTATTAATGAGTTTATTGGCCCATGATATCATATTGAGAACCTAAGGTATCTGAGTATTGTGAGGTTGTGCACTATGCTGTCACCACAGCTCGTATAAATGCACCGAAGTGCCGCATAGAATTGCACCGTAGTGCCATATAATAATGTCCATAAGGACCACATAGAATTCCTTAAGAATCATATACATATGCTAGGGATCACATATGTGTCTCACCAGACTTCACACATGTTCCAAAGAATATATATATATCCCGAAGGACCGCGTAGAATTTTGTCCCGAAGGACCGCGTAGACCCTCTACCCTTGGCATGCCAACTATACCTATAGTTCTCATCTACATAACATGGGCTTTTAAATTCCAATCTAAATGATCTTTTTTAACCATATACAATACATGTGTATTTATTCATAATTTTTTTCATATGTGGTATACATTCATGATACAAAGTCAAGAGACTCAACTCAAACTTTAAAATCAATCCACTAATTACTAAAATTTTTAAGTTATTCGAGTTATATTTTACAACTCAGTTTGAACTTGAAAAAAATTTCAAGTCGAGTCTAGTCTATGAAAGTTAATCCTCTGACCGAACGGTGACACGTGGCATTGGGGGTGAGCAAAATTCAACTCGAATAACGATTTTTTTACTTAACTCTTGAAAATTTTACTCGAATTAACTTTGAGTTATAATTTCATAAACCCAACTCGACTCGAAAAAGTTTAAAGTTCAAATTGAGTCGTAAAATACGACTCGAATAACTCAAAATTTTAGTAATTAGTGGATTGATTTTCAAGTTTACTTGAGTCTCTCGACTATGTATCATAAATGTATATCACATATGAAAAAAATAGGAAGAAATACACATGTATTGTATATGGTTATAAAAGATCACTTAAATGAGAATAAATTAATATCATAATATTATAAATATTTATAATTAAATTTAAACTGAAACTCAAAAAGTTGACTCAACTCGACTCGAAAAATTTCTAAGTCAACTCCGAGTTGTAAAATAGGATTAAACTTATTTTAATTTATTAAAAGTATGACTAAATTGAGAGAATATGTAAATAATATGGACCAAATGTGTGATTATATCAAAATATTTAACTCTACTACGACAGCTAACTCGGAGTGACCACATCTTAATTAAATAGAAACGAAAGTGACCATATATTATGTTTTTCGAAATCAGTGACTAAAAGTGGATAGAACAGAAACATAAGTGATTTTCCATGTAGTTAACCCTTAATTCTATTAAAAGTTAGAAAATATATAATCAACTAATTGAATAAATCATTGGAATTCAACCCAACTCAAATGGAAAGCGTAGACAGTGTAAGCCCAGCCCATCAGGTTGGAATTCAGCATTTTATCTCATCTCTTACGTTAGTAGCTGAGCCGCCTCTACCTCACCGTCACCTTCAACGTCACCGACTAGGAGAAGAGGTTGCCTCTGTAACAATATATACACTATATAAATATATTTAGCAAACCCTATTACCCTCCCTTCATCCCTCAAAACCCTAAACTCAAGTTTTTAGATAATTACTGCTCTGATCAAAATAAAAGAGGAAATGCCCGGTCCAACCTGCAACGCGTGTAACAAAGAATTCCTCGACGATGAAGATCAGAAGCTCCATTACAAGTCCGAATGGCATCGCTACAATCTCAAGCGCAAGGTCATTATTTAAAAACTATTCCTGATTACTTTTCTTTTTAATTTGTTGTGTTACTTCTGAACATATTCGAATATTCGATTTTTTTGTTGAAGTTTCCCCTTTTAGATTATTTTATCCTTGTTATTCATTTGTGAGTAATTGAACAAAAATTCCCTGCGACTTAATCGTATGCATGATCTGATGTTATCGGTTGCATCATTTTAGAAGATAAACAATACTAATAACTATATCAAAGCTTGAAAAGTCTCTCTTATGTGAGTTTTAATTGTAAAATTATTTAAATCAGGTAGCTGGGGTTCCTGGAGTGACGGAAGCTCTGTTTCTGGCAAGACAATCGGCACTTGCTCAAGAGAAACAAAAGCAGAATGAAACCCCAATGCTTTACAGTTGTGGTGTTTGTGGCAAGGACTATCGAAGTTCCATGGCTTATTCTCAGCATCTCAAGTCACGAGCCCATATCATGCAAGCTTCTCAAGGAACCGGTCACCCTCAAGAGGAGAATGCAATTATCAAGCCACTTCCTCGCCGTGCTGCAAACAAACCTCCCCAAACGAGGGATAAAGATGATGAGGAAAGCGAAGACGAGTGGGAGGAAGTTGATCCAGAAGAACTGGTTGGTAAGGCTTCAATTTCCTTAAACCAGTTGAATGTAACTGAGCATGGAGCCGGTGATCAGATGGAAGAAGATGAAGAAGAGGAGGAGGAAGATGAGGAACTAGATCCGTGCTGTTGTTTAATGTGTGACCTGGAGCACGATACAATTGAGAGTTGCATGGTTCACATGCATAAGTTGCATGGTTTCTTCATTCCTGATGTTGAGTATTTGAAGGACCCAGAAGGCTTGCTCACCTACCTCGGCCTTAAGGTATCAAGTTGTATGTGATTTCTGGTTTTGAATAAATGTGTTATATTTATATATTGAATTTTGGTCTGTTCATGGTGTTATTTTAGGTTAAGAAGGATTTTATGTGTCTGTATTGTAACGAAAGTTGCCACCCTTTCACTAGCTTAGAAGCTGTTAGGAAACATATGGCAGCCAAAGGTCATTGCAAGGTGCATTATGGTGATGGTGATGAAGATGAGGAAGCTGAGTTGGAAGAATTCTATGATTATAGCAGCAGGTATGCATCTCATTTTATCTATTTCTTTTTTTAAATATATAAATTTGTCTTTGCTTAGTATTATTTCTCTGGAAACAGCTATGTGGATGAGAGTGGGAAGCAGCTGGTTGCAGCTGGTGATACAGGAAACTCTGTAGAACTTGTTGGTGGCTCGGAGCTTGTTATCACCAAAAGCTCTGGTGAGGAAATAACAAGTAAAACACTTGGTTCCCGAGAATACTTGCGCTACTATCGCCAGAAGCCTCATCCATCACCTGCAAATAGCATGGCCATTACAGCTGCTCTGGCCTCTAGGTCTGTTTTCACCCTTTACCAAATCTTTAGCTATATCATCTATGATAGGAACTGCATTGCAACAACCATCAAACAACTATAATCATGTGTGTATATATATATATATCAAAGGGGGAATTCTGCACTGATTTTCAGGTACAGGAGTATGGGAATAGCAACCGTGCAGTCAAGAGAGCAAACAGTGAGAATGAAGGTGATGAAAGCAATGAATAAAAAGGGAGTGGAGGCAATGCGTACAAAAGTTGGCATGAAGAATAATGTCATTCGGAACTTGCCCAAGAATGTCCCATATTAGTTGCCAACTCTCAGCACATTATCATTTTCGGTATTATATTTTACTATATTGTATGTGTTGAGAACCTTGCACCTTGTTAATTCTGCTTGCACCCAAGCCCAAAGTAAATGCATTTCCTCATTTTATAAGCACTTACTTAGGGCTGTTTAAGGTTTAACACTTCCATAATTTATTTGATTAACTTGAATTAAAATTACATTTAGAAAAAATTAACCTTGTGCAATTTCCCAAGCCACCCCATCTTTAAACACTCTATAGACATCCACCAGCTGAGTTGATAGACGAAAAACAGTATTCAGGAGCCTCGTATATGTAGTAATCATCAAATTGCGACTACTGAAATTAATACTAACCTGTGCAACACGGAGCTTAGAGTGAATTATCCAAAAATTGGAAGTGGGTTAAAAAAGCAATCTAACTATAGAAAGCAGATTAAACATGATTATTGGTCTATTGCTATTCAAATTTAGGCTTAGTACAAAAATAAGTATTTAAATTATATCAAAATTTAATTTTTGATATTTAAAGATTTTTTTTGGGTGAAGAATAGTTTTCTAATGTTTTATTTATTACACTTTTAAGTATTTATTGTTAAAAGAAATCGTTAAATGACATGTGTTACGTTTATAGTTTATGATTTAAAAAAAAATATTTTTTGATAGAATGTGGTACATATACATAATTTAACAATCTTTTTTAGCCGTAGATACTTAAAAGATTAACGGAGAAAATATATACATATTTTTAACGAAAAACTATTTATATATCAAAAGTCAATTTTTAATATAGTTTAGATATTTTTTATATTAAGTCTTGAATTTTAAAAAAATGTAAAAGATTCATTAAAACATGATTACAAATCATAAATTTGAGATTCCAATTTCTCTAAATTGAACGTAAAAACACTTCAATGAAAGTAGGGAAGGTTCATTAATATTCCTTCAGATTTAATAATATTAGCTTAAAAATATATAAAATATATTTAACATTTCGAATAACTTTATTAGTTTAGTTAATTAATTAATTTTAAATTGAATTACTTGATAATTAAATTATGAAAAAAATTAATCATTTTTTATAAAAGAAATTAACAGCTAATCATTTAATTAAATTAATTTGATTTAATGGATTAATTGATTATACCTAGGGGTGTATTCGGTTCGGTTCGGTTCGGTTTAGTTTTTTATTAAAAATTGAACCGAACCGAAATAAGCGGGTTTTTAGAATTTAAACCGAAACCGAATGGTTAAAAAATTGAATTATGTGAAACTAATTTTTTCAGTTCGGTTCGGTTCATCGGGTTTTCAATGAAAAATTCACTTGAAACTATAAATTTTGTTTAAAAAATTGTCTATTCAGTTAAATATGGAACAAATGAGTTCTATATGAAAATTCGAACCGAATCAATAGAATTGAGACATTAAACCAACCTAAAAATCGAACCGTATAAAATCAAACCAAACCGTTTTACTCGGTTCGTATCAATTTTTCGGTTTGATTGCTCAGCCCTAATTGTACCACACCCCGAATTACTAGTGGTAGAAACCAAGAGACGATAATACGTGTGGAGATCGCATTTTCCATTTGTTGCATTTTTCGCGGCCAAGAAGCAGGCGGGAAAAGCAAACTGAGTAGCGGGAAAGTTGGCACGGCTAAATCTCTCTCTTCTAATTCATTTTTCCAACACATTTTTTTGGGTACTTTTGTAATTTCGTTTTCAAGTTTCAACCCTCGGATTATCTCTAGAGTTCCAAACATGTTCTCAAGCAGCCAATTCGACGCAGCCTCCGCCTTCTCTGGCGGTGGATTTATGCCTTCTAAGTCTTCTCACTTCACTAATTCAACTCCATCTCAAGTAAGAGACGGTCATCTCCCTTTCTTTATACCCAGGAAATAGCTAAAGTATTGTTTCCAAAACTTGTAAATTTTGTAGTCGATCTAATTTCCTTTTTCTTAATTTTGTTTGGGATTAACAGAGCCGTGACACACAGGGGTTGTTATCAGTAACGGTGAAGAAGATAAGTGAGGCTTCTCGATCTGGCGATGAGAAGCACAATTTCGTAATTGACGGCGTTCATGTTAACAGTGTACTATTTTTCTAGACCGTTTGACAATTCCATTTTTAATTGTTGGCTTTGTATGAAATGAATCCTAATTTTCAAGCCATGGTCCTTTAGTTCCAACTTCATGTAGCTTAGTTTTGAAGATTTTTCAATCTAGGCACTCAACTATTGGGTTATTTTCATTTTCTTTCATTTTTTGTGACGCTTTGCTGTTTCAGGTTAAGGTAATTGGGATGCTGTTTAACAAAAATGTAAGGTCCTCGGATGTTCGTTTCGACCTTGATGATGGAACTGGCCGTGTTGAATGTATAAGATGGTAATTCACCAATTTCCATCTGAATCAAATTAATTTATGAATGCCATCAATTATTTAGAGTTCCCCTTAATAATAGTAGCCTAGTTTCTGCTTTTGTTTAATTACTACAGTTAAAATCAATGTTGAAATTAGAGAAGCAATTTTTACATGAAATCGTAATCTATCTCATTTGAATAATTATTTCAATCAGGGTAACTGAAAGTGTTGACACAAGGGAAATGGATGCCTTAGAGTAAGTACTCTACTGCTTTATTTAATTTGAACGGTCGTGATTTATTTTGTCTTTTGAAATGTCATTGGATGCTTTTACAACAAAAATCGTCTTATTACACTCTTTACATCCATTGTACAGTAGGGAAGGAACTTATGTCTGTGTCATTGGACACTTGCAAAGCTTTCAAGGCAAAGTGCAATTAAATGCCTTCAGTGTGAGGTACGGTTTAAATTTTCTAGTTTCTTCAATTTTTTGATAGTGTTACCTCTGTCCATAATCTAATCATATTAATGTTTCTGATTCCATCTGATCCATATCACGTGACATTGTTTCTATGAACTCATTTCTATGTGTTTGTTAGTTAGCTATCTCTAAATTCCCAATGAAGCAAGCAGTAGAGTCAAAACAAGGATGGATGTTGTTGTTTTATGCTTCTTAAAACATTTTAGTGCTTTTTAGTTGGTGTTTAATGTGGACTTATGGTACCATTAGACATCATTGAGCTTCTTTCGATGTGCAGTGCCTCTTTTATCTATTATTTTATTTAACACCATGTCTTCACTTCTGCCACTTTCCACGTAATTTTTAACCTTTAATTGTTATATTCCTAGAATATGTAATATTGACAACTATTTGACTTCTATTCAACACACTACTGTGCGTCTCTGTAAGCATTAGTGTCATTGTTTTTTTGGGTTTCTTGTAATTCTCAGGCCCGTGACAAACTTTGATGAAGTTACTTGCCACTTTATTGAGTGCATATATTGCCATGTGCAGAATTCCAAAGGACAGGTATTATGCCTAAAACTGTTAAAGTTGCTAACTAATAATTGCTTAGTCATGTGATTCTTCTCCTGAGATGAGTATTGTTTTTGATTGGTGTTTTCCTCGTGCTAATGGTAGTTAGAGGGTGGTGCTCTGGCCCAGCCAAAGCTGACAGATTCATCATTGAGCACTCCTGTGCGAGGTGCATCAAATGCGTACCAGCCAGCTTCGATGGATGGTGTATGAAATCAAAATATGATAGCTTATTGTCAAATTTTGAGATCTTGTTTGTTTTATGTTTTCCATATATATCTTTTTTTTTCCAGGCGTCTGTCCAATATACTACTGATGGATTCAAGGGTTTTGATAAATTGGTCCTGAACTATCTGCAGCAACCTGCAAATATGTAAGTGAACTAAAATTGTGTTTTCCCCTTGGAGGGAAAATGGGTTTCAAAATATTTTGATTTTGAAACCTGTTGTGTAAAAAAAAATACAGACACGTGCATGTGTTATCTGTATAAAATACTTAAATTGGTTTTAGATTTTACTTTCATTTAGGTACTGCAAGTATCCAAGAGACATTCATCAAATGCATTCACATGCTTTTGCTGAAGGCTTTGCTCTTGTTGTTAACTTTTCTCTAAAATGATTTGAGTGGTTGTTATTTGCAGTGATAGAGAAATGGGGGTGCATCTAAATGAACTTTCACAACTGTTGAAAGCTCCCATAGAGAAGATAAAGTACCCTTTTGTGAATTTGCTTTTTTTTTTTGTCATTTACTTATAGCTTTGTTATTTATTTATATGATTCAATTTATTTGTGTTCTTATATCTTCTATATATGATAGGGATGCTATGAGTTTCTTGAAAGGGAAGGTTTGTGTACTCCTCCATAGACGATTATCACTACAAGGCAGTAGAAGGTTGCTAAATTTGGAGCCTAGTTTTAGCCCGGCATGGACTTGGCATTTTGGGTCTTAATGACTGAACGAAGATGTATGTTGCTTGCATACCTGGATCTTTTAGATAGAGCATACATGTTTATATTGGCTAGGAGTGGATAGGATGCTTCGTTCAATCTAGGTTTGGAATGTGATACTGTTGAAATTTGACATGTCGCACGTTTACTTAATAGCAGTTACTTTTTTAAAGATATTTAGGTAGTACTAAATTTGAGTATGCAGTTAGAGATGGAGTTTGTGTCATGTTTGTGATATATATATATTGAATCCTTTATTTTATATTTAAAGATTGTTGTAATGCTCTATTGGTTTTAGCAGTAAGGACCTTTGTTGTATAACAATTAATAAGGAAGCGATCTGTATCATGGATAAAATCATAAAATGACTGGTGGAAGGTTGAATAAAAGTATCCTATGTTGTGTGTATAATATCAATATTCAAATGTAAAAGTTAAAATGATTGGTCGTTATATATTTGCATGCCATGGGTTTGTTTTGAATGAGTCGAATGGGTATCATGAGAAAAGGTAAATAGCAGAGCAGCTAATGTTAGGGAGATTTCAATTGAATTTTTTCCTCCGGTTCCCAGGCTAATTTGGACTAACCCGTGTCACACAATAGCTTTGGGTGGAAAAATTATTAGATGAACTTGGCTTACTACGTCACCTTTGGTATTAACCAATAATATTTGTTGATCTCATTTTTTTTCAAAGGTGAATTTTTGCTTCTTTTCAATGTATAAATAAAAAGTGGGTAATTATTTTTAAGTTATTTTTAAAATTGGTGGATCTCATTCACTTGGATTATGGATAATGTGGTGAATAGGGGTCATCAAGTAATTTCTCCTTTGGGTGGGTGAGTTTTCAGAAGAGATTTTCTGCATATAGGACTTAAACTCGAGACATTACGTAGATAATATTAAGTGCTTATCAATTGAATTAATCATGTTGGTGATTTCAATCGAAATTCAATACAATTACTAGATATAGAAAGATTTCGTTAAAAATTAACTGATGTGGTCGCTTCATAATTGGGATTCGAAAGCCATGGAAGAGGAAAGCAACAAATACTAATACATAAATGGACACGATGTATGCATGCCTACAGTTCATCAAACAATTTGCATTCTCCTTTGAATTGGAAAAAGAAAGAAAGAAATACGTCCCACGTGCAGTCACACCTGAGCTGAGACCACAGAAACATTGGTGAAATGAAGTATCCCGGTCTGCTTCACGTGATGACCCATATGGCCTCCCTCTCCCAGTACCTTGGCTAGGGTCATGCGGCCCCGCCCCGTCACAATCCACCCTCAGTAATCAAAGTCGAATCTTGCATTCATAGGTACTTTTGTCTCTACTTGTCTCCCTTCCATTCGATTCCTATTCTTCTATACATATAGTTATATAAAAGGTCCCTAAAAGTACACTTGTCGTCATTTCACACGGGAATAAATCATAGCTAGCTAGATTAGATAGTAAACGAGTCGAGTAAAATTTGAGTATTGAGCTCGATTTGATTCCAAAATTTTAAATTTGAACTCGATTCAAAAGTTCAAAAATTCTCATACTAAACTAGCATTCGAGTTCAATTTAAACTCGAATTTGAACTTTAAGTACATGAAGATCTTATATTGCACTTTAAAAAAACAATAACATATAATAATATTGTAAATATTATTACTAATTTAATTTAAAATTTATATTTTTAAATATTATTTTTTCGAGTTCCTGTGAGGTTTTTGAATTCGATATCAAGTAGCTCGTTTCGGCTCATTAAGAAATCGAGTCGAGTTCATTCGATTGGAGCATTGATCGAATCGAACTCAAGTAACCCGTGGTGTATCTCGTCTCGTTACACCCCTCCTAAGCTGGATGATTATCACTGCAAAGTATTGCCCTCCAAACATCTCAATTGAGCTCACAAGGTGTTTTCTATCTGACTTTCTCTTCATAAAACTAATATGTAATCAAACGTATATTAATGTTTGTTGACAATTTTTGGATCGGTATCGACCCTTGTGTTGTTGTGTCCATTTAATAGACCAATTTATTATTTTCTTCAGTATTGTTTTTTGCATTAATTTAGTCTTTAAAGTAGTACAATTGCATTAATATTTAAAATATTTATTATTATTTAGAGTTTTAAGTTAAGGATTAAGGCTTAAGTTTAAAGTTTAGAGGTTTAAGATTTAGAATTTAATGGTTTAAGTTAGTGTCGGGGGTATAAAATGATGAAATAAACAACTTACCGCATATCAATCAACACAATTCTCTTGGGTCTGGTCTGCTGTAAGAAATATAGACTAGCTGATCGATGATTGTAATTATAAAAAAAGATGTTTGAAAAGCAAATTCAGACAGAAAACCATCAGTTCCCGATTCAACGGGGTCGACACTTTTTAGTGTGTCTTGTCGGTTCAGGCTGACATGGAAGAAAGAATGGTAAAATCTCCACAACTGCAGCCTTGATCGTTATTATTATATACTAATCAAACATTATGCAGTACATAAAATCATGAAACAAACACCACCTTATTCTTTTTTGACTTTGCATTGGCAGGCAGCTTTCTTGTAACCCACGTGCAACCACCATGGCAAGCAAATCACTGAAACCCTAAACATAAAGTATTATACAAACCATGAAAATGCCCTAAACGCACCTGAGCGGAGAAGGGAAGAAGAAAGAAAAAGATAAAAGGGAGTGGTAATGCTCCGTGACACATATATACATATAGAGAGATCTATGATGGTGATCGAGTAGATCGACGGTCGCAGTCACATGTCACGTACGTGGAAGACGTTGGGGTTCTTAACGACGATATCGTACATGTGAACGGAGGAGAACTTGGAGAAATCTTTAGGGAGAGAAATGAGATCAATGGAGGAGTGCTTGTGGAACTGGTAGAGGTCAGGGTCACCCCCGTAATACCTCTCCCACCCTAAACCCCTCAAGATGCGATCCAACGACGAGTACGACGACACGACTTCATCCGATGGCAAGTGCACCAGAACCCGAGTCCGGGAATTACTTTCGAGCCGATATACACCATTGTTAAACACCCAAACTCCGGCCATTTCCTTTTTCTTCTTTCAATGTATGTGTTCTGTAATAGTATGTTATATGTTGGTGGTAAGGGAAGGAAAGGTTGGGGGTATATATAGGTCAGTGTGCTGAAGGGACACATAAAAGCAAGAGGATGATGTTGATATGTTAGGGTTTGGTAGAGAATCTAGATATTGTGGACCTCGTCTCCATGGGTTTAAATATGAACGAGGGTACATAGATGCCCTCTATGACGTGATTTAGGGTACACATACCATTACCACCCATCCATCGTGGGGTATGGATGTTTGTGTTTGCACAAAGAATCTCCTTTTTTTTTCCTTAATTAAGTAGTAAATTTATTAAGCACATATATAAATAAATGTTTTTAAGTTGTTGGTTCTATAATCAAGATTCTGGTGACACTGCTTTTATTAAGTGAATTAGGGGTGTTTGGTTCAGGTTTCTCACATTATTGGGGAATTGAATGTCATTCCCGTTTGGTTGACAAACATTCTCAGCCCCCGGTAATAAGTTGTTCCCAACAGTGGTATTTTGGGTATATTACCGGGAATGTAATTATCCCATTCCCTTAGGTATTGTTACATTCCTGACGTTTTGGATTAAAATACCCTTAAATTTTTTTCTTCAAAAATATCCTTCTTCCGTCGTTGAATAAAAAAATTCTACAAAGGATAAATTACAAATTTATCCTTAAACTATTTTATATTTACAAAAAAATCATAATTAGAATTTTATATGAAGTTCAGGGATTAAAATAAAATTTTACCCTTTCATTAAACCTATTTATCTTTTCAATTTTGTAAAAAAATTATATAAATTTTATGAATTTAATTTTTAAAGAAAATATATAAATTAATTATAGTAATATTATAGTATACTTCAACTTGTTAAAAAACAAATATATAATAAGACAATTTGGTAAAATATAAATTCCAATAATCTTTTATTCATTTAACCAAACACTGTAATCTTACATTCCTGCTAAACGAACCAAACACAAAACACAACATTCTCAGTAATCTTATTCCGCCGGTAATCTTACATTCGTGAACCAAACGAACCCTTACAGTAAAAACGATGAAGATAATAATAATTTATTTGTTTTGTATTTAATGTATTAACGCTTAAATTGGATTCACTACTTAAATATTTTTTATTATTTATAAATATATCACTCTTCGAGATTTATTTACAAAAATTATATTACCCTTTTCACATAACTCCTCATTGAATCTTATTTTATATAAGACATGTCTTTAATTTTATGTGAAATATAGTTAACATGTCTTGATTTAGGTTAACGACATAATTGATCAAGTGTGCCTTTTCGTAATTTTAATTTTAAAAACAAATGGTTTAATTTTAAGAAAATAAGAGAGAGAAAAAATCCAAACTTTTAACTCATGTTTAGGGGTATAATTTTTCAAATATCAATTGATTATTTAAACTAAATAAATATAAATAATAATATTAACTATGATTGAAAAGTTGTATCTACTGTGAGATATGTCCTTCAGTATACGAATATATCGTTAACAAAAACGAATAATATATATTAATAATATAATTATATTATAATAAATATAATTATATTATAATATATGGATAAATGTAAAGATTTATTTAAAAATACAAGTTACGAAAAAGAGAGAGTTGAGAAGAGGGTATATGCAGAGACGCAATGTAGGGTGCAGCCAATTTAGATGCATCGATCACGAGATGTCCACGTGAAGAGAGAGACAGGTTTGCCATTCAATTTGATTTAGTTGTGGGGTTCAAATTTATTTATCAATAAATTTATTTATTTATTTATTTTATATATGAATTAATTTTTAAATAAAATGCTTTCTCATAATTGGCTACCCTTTGCTTGAAACCTTAAAAGCCACTTTTTAGTCTTTTCCTTTCTTATATTCGTGTAATAACAAAATCATTCCAAATTAAACATAAAAATTATTATTTTTTTAGTTTTTTAATGCTTTATTTCTCCTAAATTATGATGATAAAAAGAAGTTCCTATGGATCATTGATCAACCAATTTTTAAAATAACAGATAAATAATTTATTATTCAATTTAATAAATATAAAATGTAATTAATATGATACTGATAACTTTCAAAGATATATTATCGTGTCCTAATTAATGCATAGTTGATGTTACATATCTTTTTTCACAATACTTTATTGGTATATATATGATATTAATTTTTTTATTAATCTAGGTGAGTATAAGATAATATTTGTTTATAGATATCACTTAATTCATGTATTTATTTTATCTTTTTATTATTATTAATATAGAGTGAGTATAAGACAATATCTATTTATAAATATAACTTGATTTGTGTATTTATTTTGTTTTTTTCATAATCATAGTATGAATAATGAGATTTTTTTTTATTAAAAAAAGTAAGAAATAATAAGAAAACCCACATGGCCTCACATGGGCGATCTCTATAATATATGTATAGGATGGTCCTCAGTGGCTCACTCAAGCCAACTAGGAAAAGGCAAAAAGAGCTCATATAAGCCGTGTTGTCAAAATCTTTCATATTCTTTGAAACATCATTATTCACTACAAAGAAAACAAATTGTGTTTGTCTTGTCTGCGAAATGAACTCAACTTCCCATCCCCTTCAAGCTGTTATTGGACAAAATTACTGATCTTTAATCAACTCCAAATTTCACACTTCCTTCCCAAACCTTTGTTCACGTGTGTTCCTCTTTAAGCCTACCAAATGGCACCATGTCCTAAATGGAACATGCACTCCCATCCCCCAAACCTCTTTATTATTCACTATGCATGTGTATGTGTACCCCAATTACAATACCAGTCTTCTTTCCATGCATACTAAGACACCACTAGAAATGGATGGATCGAGGGGCAGGTGAGGACAATCATCTCCTGAAAATATAAATTTTCTATATATTTTAAATTTTTTCTATGTGTTTTCTATTGAAAATTGTTTTCGTCCCCTGAAATTATGTAAGTTCAAGTTCATTACCGGAAATTTTAAAAGTTCAAGTTCATCCCCTAACATAAAATCTTGAGTCCGTCCTTGGACTCCACTGAAAATGGATCGATGGAGGTGTTAAGAAAGTTAAAGTATGTGGTTTAGTATAATCAATGAGCATGAGAATCCACTAAATCCTATGGAACTCGCGTAATATACAAGTACTAGAGGGTAATGGCATATATACTCGCTAATAAATTAAGTACATAAAAATATAAAGCAAGATTAGGTCGTCTATATATTTATATAATCACAAAAGTAAAGGGTATAATTAGCTGCATTAGTAACCTATAAATATAAAATTAAATTATAGAAGGAATTATGGAAAAGCTATAGGGAAAGAAACAGATAAAATTTTAAACTATTCCCAGATAGAGTTGGGATAAGTAAATTTATTTGGTGATTCCATAACCCATAATTCCCCTCTCCAAACTCATTAGGTAATGCAAATAGTTGCATACAGTTTGCAAAGCCAAAGGGAATATTATTAGTGAATTGTGTGTGTATATAAATATAGTTTGTCAAGTGACAATAGTTCAGTGGGAATTCTCTAAGCAATTAATAAATAATATTGTGAGGGTATATTTTTTTTTAAACTTTTTTATATAATATTTTAAATTAATAATTCAACCACTCCTTTTGTAAAATCATTTTTGGGTAAAAAATAATATTTTATTTTAAAAATATATTTTTATAAAGATTCTTTCCTTCTTACCCACATTTGTACGTGTGGTATCCATATTATAACAGTCATTATCAAATTTGATGTCATGAGGTAAACAATATCAATTGAATAGTATATATTATAAATCAACACTAATTAATTCGGTGAACGCTCCGAAAAATAAATAATCATTAAATTAAAAAATAATTATCTTTTATTTTTTAAAAATATATTTTTAAAAAGCTTGTTCGTCTTTCTATAACTACCCTTAAAACCAAATTCCTAAATAAACCAGGCATTAATATAATTATTTAGAGTAAAAATAATTCAAAATACTTTTATCAATTAATCAGGTTAAAAATTGATTAATTAACTAAATTAATCAAAATCTTAATATGTAATTAATATATTCTTAAGTTTAAACTCAAACCTATCAACCAACCATGATATTTAAAATTGAAGAATTAAAATTTTAAAAATAACAGTAAAGATAGATATATTTTAATATAACTTTCTTGGGAAATGCCTTTATTTATAACGAAAGGTACAAATTAATTTATATTGACAATTAAGATCGAAGTCCACTTACTACAAATCATCTCTCTTGGCAAATTATGCAAAATCACATCAATTAGTTTATAAAAAGAATCTATCAAAATGCACGAATCAAACGATCTTAAAGTCTCGAGTTCGAGCTGTTGAAAGTCCAAGTCAAAATTCACGACGGTTGTAGAGTGAATTCTTTGGTCCAATTTGACAGCTGATTTTGGTAGAAAATTGGCAAGGGAAAATTATCCAATTTAATCACTATATTTTAGGATATTTACAAGATTAGTCTTAAGCTTCAACTATAAATACCCTAACCCATTTAGCTTCAAAACCATCTCAAATCATTCTAGCTTTTCCAATACTAGAGAATTTAGAGAGTTTTTTTAGAGTTGTTTTATGCTTTTTATCAAGAGAGAATTGTTATTGTTTTCTCCTTGTTAGATCGAGAGAAGTTGTAATTCTTATTTTCTCATAGTGAAATTCTTTTATCTTTCTACGTGATTTTTACCCTATATTCAATGTTAAATGGCTGATAATTATATTTGAACATATATTATCTTGTACTTATCCTAGATTAATAAAAAATGCATCCAAACAATTACTTCCACATTACATAATTTCATTGGTATAGTCGGACAAATGCATGTAAAAGATCTCTATATAATAACAAGAATAAAAATATCATCAAAATTTACCATTGGAACCGGAAAACTATGGGAGGATTTTGTGTTAATTAACAACGGGAAGCTTGGGAGGGGGGGGTTTATCTCAAATAAATTTACCCATCCATCGGATTCAGTGTATAATTAGATTCAGTGTTACCAACGGAAACGAAATGAGGCCGAAAGCCGAAGCCTACGTCGCCGTATAATTAGAGAAATTGATCATCAGTCTGTTCAAAGTTTCAGGATAAAACTTTCTTGCGAATAAATAACAAGGTCCCTTCACATTGTTCCACAAACATGGCCCGACAAGCATTCTCCTCTGCAGCCAAACCATGAGAAACACAAACAGTTATCCGCCACTCTATTATTCAACCCATAGTTTATAATTAGACCTCTTTCTTTACCTTCGGATCACTTGTGTAATGTATGATGTAATCAGTGGACTGCACAGAACGAAATCTATTAATAACAACGGTAAACAGATCGAAACTAGTACATTCGGCACTGAATGAATGTGTATATATGTCGTACCGCGAGGTTCTTGAGGAACTCGAATGTTATATCTTGGGCCCTAAATGATCTAGGATGCCACTTCCCTTCAGACCAATCCACATATGTTACTGACCGATTGGCGATTCCACTGGGATCAATCATCTGAATTATATACCAGAGAGTTGGGTTAATAAGTACCATTGGTAGTCTTTGGAGTATTCATGCAGGCAGTAGAAACAAGTACTGGTGTACCAACATTGAAAAAGGTTGGCAAGTAATGCTCGTCTGCATAGCAATTGCGCCCTTCAAAATGTGGCTGACAACAAGATGGGCAAATTAGTTTATAATCATGAGTTTGCAGTAGAACAGAGGCTAATAGAGACACAAAACTCTGAGATAATATTATGACAACATAATAACTATGATGATGGGCAGAATACCTTGCAATAAAGCCTAAAGTTTGTGTAATACAGAGTGTCGGCCATAACTATTATAGCATGCTGCCGCTTCAAGGAGAACCACTGAAATTAAAAGTGAACCAAAACCAACTGAAGCCAAAAAATATTATATAATTAAGTATCAACCAACAGAACTATTCTAACAGTTGCCAACTAGAGAGATGTAATCGACACATCAGAAAAATTACTGCACAAGTTGTAGCAAGATAATCATGAACCACATTCCATTTTAGAAATGAAATATCAATCTCAACTTTCTGGAATTGATAAATAAGCTCAAAGCTATGCTACTACAGTAAAAGGATTAACCTGTGAACCTTTCCTGAAAGCGGCCTTCTCAATTTCAGGCATCATATGCTCTGAATACCTCCCAGTTCCATGTGGACCCAGATCAACAAAACTGATGAGAGAGGGATCAAAAGTGGGAAAATTAGTTTTTGTGTACTCTTTATATTTACAGAATACAAATGATAAAGGCACTCACACAAAGTTACATGACAAGACAGAAAAGGGTTTCAATATTGCTTACCAGTCAAGAAAGCTCACATTAGTGTGCATCAGATAGTTGTAGACATAGTCAAAGTTGTGTAGTGGTACGCAACTATAGGAGAAGATTTTAAAAATGAAACTTTTAGATAAATACCTATGATAAGAATATTATGCATGAAATCTGATGCCTCTATTACCTATCTGACAACAACACAAACTGCTGGTTATCGGGGTCTAAAAGTGCATGTGCCAACAGTCTCCTCTCAGCATCAACCATGGAAATTTTCCCCCAAGCCACCTGCATTTGATAACCTAAGTCTTAGGAGGCATTAAATAGCGACATTCAAGCAGACATGTAATATCAATGGTGGAAAACAACAAGGGTATGTAATTCATAGAAATTTGGGGAACAAAAGGGGCCATCATCAAAACCACAATTGCATTTGAACTCCCGTCCTTTAAAGTTCCTTTTTCCCTTCTTTGCTCTTGAGAACCTTTTCAAGGCTTAAGTCCACCTACACTGTCACTGCGAATGTCTCGACCAATAAAATGGTCACTGATGTGTACTGGTTTTTCTCTTGAAGCATGTACATAAACAGAGAATCTGCTCTCATGGCCCTGCATCAAAAGATTAAACTATGTGATTTGTGATAAAATTTGAAATTTCCAGAGAAATGAAACATATAAACTTTTGAGAAAGATAAGAAGAAGATGAAATTGTAACACAGTTACAAACTTTTTCTGAAGGCCACAGAGATCAAAACTTGCTATCAAGAATTCGTAATTACAAACTGTTTCTCAACTAATTAATCTGAAAATAAGCTAGTAGAGTGTGTATCAATGAGTTTAACAGAAGTAATGGAAATATTTGCAAAACAAAAGTTGCATAACTAATGCAAATTGAAATGAATTGATGACCACGAACAAAGCCTTACATGAAAGAATTTATCCCACAGTGGCTCAAAAGGTAGTGTCCCTGGAGTCAAATACAGGAAAGCAATTTTTGAATTCTTTGATTGGGTAGGAGGTGCGTTGAGGATCTCCCTAATTACAACCTGAGACATTATCTCTTCATCACTTAGCTCCCTAGAACGAAATGGTGGCTGGTGGTACACTGAACAATCTCCAGATGAAAAGATATAGCAGGCTGTTGAACTTGATAGAGGGAAGACATAGGCGGTAATCAAGAACATGATCACAAAAGTTACCAATATAATGATCCACAGTGGCCTCTTCAGATGCGGCCGCCTTCTTAAACCAGACATGACAGGCATATTTTTTACACTTTGCTTCCATGCACGCAGCATGTCAGTATCTGAAAGAACCACTCGGTTACCTTATCTCACCATCTTACAGGTTCACCGTTGAGTGCAAAGACCAATTCTATATCCTAATCAGGTTATAGGACTCGGACCATAATCTGAAAATGGGAAATAAAATCAGCATCAAAACGATAGGTACAGGCATTGTAACAAACCTTAACAAAGCACAGAATGATACTTAAAATTCATGATAACGATCAGAAATGTGGAAAACATTATTGAAAAAAATAATAGAATTTCAGCTGCTGAAACATATTTCCAATAATACACAATACAGCTACAGGGATTGTATGAAGAGCCAAACACAGAAGAATTAAGGCATACACATTATAACCGTGAATTGCAATATCATTGTTAGGCTATGGGTGCATCCATGTGATAGATTGGACACTACTAGCATTGTTTCCTTATCAGCAGATTTGAGAAAATCAAACTCCACATACAACAAAAAGGCTAAAGAATTGGACCGAAGAGAAAAATCCAGATTTGCACTTACGATTGAAACGCGCGTTCAGTCAATTCTCCGACGGAGAATTTTTTTTAGTATTTAAAATAAAAGGAGAAATTATAATGGAAAAGAATACAACTCGGATTGGAGAGCGATTGGAAAAGGCATGTCAATTGCAATTGCGATAAAGAATGAAAACAAGGAAGAAGGAAGAGTACCTGCCTGGCTCTGGCTCGAGCTGGAAAATTGGATCTGATCAGATCAGCGAGTGAATGGAGAGATCCGTCAACAACTAGCAAACGCCGATGGCCAAATAGCTAAGTATAACGTAACGCTGTGCATGTACATATGTGTGTGAGTTTGGATTGTTTGTTCACTAATTCATATTTCCTTTATTTTATTTTTCTGTTAATTAAGGTAATGGCCCCTTTTGCCATTTTCTACCCGAAACTCTAGCTCCCACCTTTGTCCATTCAATTTCTGTTTGAGAATCATTCAAACCTTGGACTTCCCATTTTCCTTCTCTCTTGGATCAACCTTTTCCGTTTCCCATTCCCCAGTTTTACTCTTTACGTTTCACTCCGTTTTCTCTTCCACATGGCGATGAGACGTAATGAATTTTTGGATAAATATACTAATACTAAACATGCATCCATACCTACACCTCTACACCATATGGTCATCATGGGTTTGGGTATAAACATATAGTAAGATATAATACCATGAAAATGCCAAATGTTTTTGATTTCTTCATATTATTTATGGACTACCCTAAAATTATATATTTTAGATGTTATGATATACGTATAAATCATAACATCTTTCTTTTTCCTGACAAAATAATAATAGTAATAAAAATTTTATTTGATGTATCATAATTAAATATACTTAAATCTTAAACTTTGATAAGCCGATCAAGTGACCTCAGTTGTAAAAGATAATGTAAATGTTATTCTTTAAAAGTTTTGAGCTCGAGTGACTATATCTACAAAGTGTATAGACGCTGTCAATATATCAAAAAAGTTTTGAACAAATATTATCTTATATAGTGAAATTTAAGTGACTAAATTAAAAGTTTGGAAAATCGAAAGAGCGAAAATGAAAATCAATAAATATGATTTTTATATTTAATTATTGTTAAGAAAATGGTGATGAAAGGATGTCATGAAGGTAAATATTAAGATTCATTGAGGGTAGATTTGACTTTTGGGACTAAAATGAATTTAAAATTCATTTTAATTAGAATTAAGGCATGTGTACATATATATTTTAGGAGAAAACTCAAGAAAGCTTCTTCTTCCCCTTTAAAGTTCCATTGAAAAGAGTGCAAGGTATGTTTTCTTCTTTTTCTTCATTTTAGTCCATTTTTCATTGATTTTTGGATTACGTTATGAAATACAAAAATGATCCGTGTTAAATTTCTATTATTTGACGATAATATTTCATTGTTTCTATGCTTGAATATTTGGTTTGATTGTTAGAGTGGATGATGAGTAAGTTGGATTTTAATGATTTAAGGATAACTTTTTGTGTTGTTAATATTATAGAGTTGTTTTCAAGTTAGAATAATTGTTAAAATCATTGGAAATGTTTAAAGATGAATTTGGTTAAGGTTAGAGTTTATGGAAATGATTGAATTTTGATTGTTTTTTATATGGAATTGATTGATATTGCATGAAAATGATAATAAGAACTTGAACTCATGTATATGTGTTCATTTGATAAGCTAATAGAATTAGTGAAAAACTAAGGATGCAAATTAGTGAAATCTAACTAAATTGGTAATCTGAACAATAAGTTTATAAAATCACCATAAATTCTACAAGAATGAATAGAAGATTATTTTTATACCATTGAATTTTTAAATCAGTCTAGTTTTGTTTAAAACAAACGACTACTGATTTAGAAGTTTATGCAAAAAAGATATGAATTTTTAACCGATGATAGGTTAGAAATTTGGGCAGCAGATTCTGCTCAAAACAGATTCTAGAAGTTTGATTAGAAAATTCACCATAAATTGTACAAGTTGAACTAGAAAAAGTGCCTTATATGGTTAGATTTTTGTTCGAGTCTAGTTTCTAATGGTACTCTTATGTTAGTACCTAGATTGATACATAATAATATTTCTTTGAGGGTTGTGTAAACTGTCAGAATATGAAATTGAGGTAAATTATGCATTTTATGATACTCTTATGTTATATGCTATCTTAATTATTTGAAATGAGCCAACTTTATTATCTTAACATGATAATTATGACATTCATCATATGATGAAATTATAAGAATTTCATGGAAATGTTGTTTAGAGGATGAATTCATGGTTGAATCAAAATGTAATCCATGCTAGGAAAACTTAAAGGTATTTGACCAAAGGGAAAGAAATAAGGAAAAAAATTAGGAAAATTATACAAGGTTTAGAAATGATGTATGAGTGACTCTACATGCTTAAAACATGATTTGGACCAATTTCAAAAATTATTAAAGTGTAGGGACTTAATAGTATAAATTAAGAAATATGGATATTAATGTGAAATTGTTTAATAATTGATGTATTATTTTGAAATTGAATGTTGGAGTGTTAAATTTTATATTTGGATGATAACTTGGATCAAATTCAAAACTTGTAAAATTATAAGGACTTATTCAAAATTAATGGAAAATTTAGGGATTGAATTATAATTACTCAATAGATGATGTACTATGATGAAATTCAAAAGTTAGAATGTTGAATTTGATGTTAAAATGTGAAATTGGATTAATTTGGAATTTTGGTAAAGTTTAGGGACTAAATCATAAATTATGGGAAAAGGTAGGGATTTTTGATATTTTCTTGTATTCTGCAATTTCTTTTCCTTTTTCTTTTTTGTTTGCTAAATATTTTGCTCGTCTTCTTAGTCTCGCACTTCTTCTTGCAGGAGGCATTTGATGAATTTATTAAATTAACCATCTCGATCAGTCGTTATCCAAATTCCATCTACTCTTTTTGTTAATAATAAATTTCAGGTATGCATGTTATTTATCCCCTTAAATCCACTCTCTTAATCACTTGTCCTGCTAAAGTTTTGGCTGCTTTTCTGTAATTTTCCGAGCTTCTTTTTTTTTTTTCAGCGTCTTCTCATAATCTGATTTATGCCTTCTTGCTGTAACATGCTATTCCTTTTGATAATTTAGGATTTATAATTAGAAAATGAAAATTTTGAACTGGGAAGTATGTATAACTTGAATATAAAATTTAAAGGTAAGAATTTTGATTTTCTATTTGTATCTGGTTGGTCTAGAATTCATTCTATCGCTGGTACTTTGAAGGTTTGACTGTTTCTTGAACGGTTATTTTGGCTTATGAGCTTCGACTCAGTTTAAGCAATCTGGGATCCTCAGTAATTGCATTTCTAGGGTTTGATAGCGGCTCGAATGGTTCTATTTTTCCTAACTAAACGCGGTTTGCCTCATTTCTTAATTCGATTCTTTTGAAGCTAAACCCATAAACGATCATTTCTGAAGTATCTCCTTTCTCAAATAATTTAAATTAGAAACAAACCCCAAGAAAAAAAAATGTAAGGACCTGGCTGTCTGATGATACTTATCCTCTTAAATCTCCAAATGTTCATTTACCTCCTTTTGCTTGCTAATGGGTACTTTTGTTGAACACTTTTGATTCTCTCTATCTATTGACTCTAGTTTTGTCATAAAACCTGATCAGTGCTCGTCCATAATCTTTAGCTCTTAATGTCAGACGGAACTCACAGGCTTTCATTTTTGCTGGTTTTTGGGCAGGTCGTGTAGAGATTGTGCCATCGAATGTGTATAAAGAGTTCGGGCTAAGGGCATCTGCTTATCATAGTTTTTATCATTTGGGGTTTCATTCATGATTGGGAAAATGGTTGAGGGTCCTAAATTTACAGGACTTATGGGAGGAACCAACAACAATGATAACAATTACTATGATTTTACTCAAGGGTTTTACCAAAAGCTTGGAGAGGGCACCAACATGTCTATTGACAGTTTACAGACAATTGTGTCCATTTCAGTTGAAAACAGTAGCATCGGTTCTAATGATTCTCTAACCCACATTTTAAGCCACCCTGGTCTGAAGCCTACTAACCGCCACAATTACTCCACGTCTGTGGGACAGAGCGTGATTCGTCCTGGTAAAGTTGGCCATGCACTTAATGATGATGCATTAGCACAGGCATTGATCGATAATAGGTATCCAACTGAGGGATTGCTAAATTATGATGAGTGGACTATCGATTTAAGGATACTTAACATGGGTTCAGCTTTTGCTCAAGGAGCCTTTGGGAAGTTATACAGAGGTACATATAATGGTGAGGATGTTGCGATTAAGATATTAGAAAGGCCGGAGAATAGCCCAGAGAAGGCACAAGTTATGGAACAACAATTTCAGCAGGAAGTTACGATGCTTGCAACACTGAAGCATCCAAATGTTGTTCGATTTATTGGGGGTTGTCGCAAACCTATGGTTTGGTGCATTGTGACGGAGTATGCAAAGGGTGGCTCAGTTCGACAGTTTCTGACAAGGAGGCAGAATCGTGCTGTGCCATTGAAATTGGCAGTTAAGCAAGCACTGGATGTTGCAAGAGGGATGGCCTGTGTGCACGGGCTTGGGTTTATTCACAGGGATTTGAAGTCAGATAATCTTCTAATAGCTTCTGATAAATCAATAAAGATTGCAGATTTTGGAGTGGCACGTATTGAGGTGCAGACTGAGGGCATGACACCAGAGACAGGGACATACCGTTGGATGGCTCCGTAAGTTTTTTGTATTGTATATGTTAAAGTCTACCTCTTTTACAATATACCATTTATAATTTTTTTGTTAAAAGAATATTGATGGCAGTTCCCATATTTGTTAGGTGATTCTTGCTAATTTGCGTGAACTTGGATTTTTTTTGAAGAAAAACCTATAAGGCTGTGCGATATTTCTGTGTCGATTTCCTACCCCTTTATTTAATAACCTTCAATGATTTTGCAGATTTTATTTAGATATTTTGAGTTCTATTTGTTTTTTGGTTAGAATATTGTAATGTTTAAACAAATTCAAATTCTTGAAAAGTGATTTAGTTGTTGGTTATCTCGAAGAAATTTTGAGTAGATTACTGGGGATGTACATTTATCATCTTAGAATATTGTATTTTTGAGGTCTGGCATCTGGTTTGTTGCAGCTTAAAGTGAATTAGGCTTCTTCTCAAGTAAAACAAAGAAGATGCAACAACTATAAGGTGGATGATTTATAAAGTACTTTCAAGCACTCGTTCATACATTTATATATATCCTAAATTGGTTTTGAAGCGTAAGTCTTCTTGTGAAGTTTTAAACAGTTCAGATATTTGAGCGATATTTGAGCAAGATTTTATAAAATAAAATAAAAAGATTTTTGAGCAAGAGAGATTGTAATGAGCTTGTCTTCATCCGCTGCCCCTATTTGCAGTTAATCATATATTTTGTCCATATTTTTGGGTGTTTGTTTTGTTCCAGCTAAGATGGCTGTGATTCTTTCAAAAAGAAAAAAAAAAGATGGATGTGAAAACAGGTCTTCTTTCTTTAGATCTGGGTTCGCAATTTGAAAGTATTGAAAGTTCTCCTAAGAATCTAATTCTAGTATTCTTCATCAATCACTTGATCTTGTTACTCTCCCACTTACTATGTTATTTAGATTTGTCCAAAGCAATAATAATCATGTGATGGTGTTTGCTGATGCAGTTGTTTTGACATTTAGTTTATCATTAGTTTCCACAGAAATTATGCTTTACATGAAACTGCATTCATTAGCTGACCGGCTGAATTGGTATCTGAATTGCATCTGTTAAGTAATTTATACATTTTTGTTCGTTATTCATATTAGTAGTTATCTTTTGTTCTTGCAGAGAGATGATACAGCACAGACCCTACACGCAAAAAGTAGACTTGTATAGTTTTGGAATAGTCCTGTGGGAGCTTATCACAGGCTTGCTTCCTTTCCAGAACATGACTGCAGTGCAGGCAGCATTTGCTGTGGTGAACAAGGGTGTAAGGCCAGTTATTCCGAATGATTGCCTCCCGGTGCTGCGTGAGATCATGATGCGTTGCTGGGATACTAACCCAGAAGTCCGTCCACCCTTCTTTGATATCGTGAAGATGCTCGAGATTGCCGAAATGGATATACTTACAACCGTTCGTAAGGCCCGCTTCAGGTGTTGCATGACTCAACCCATGACAATTGACTGATCAAGGATAGAAAGAGTGAAAAAAAGACGATAAAAGGAAATGAGGATATAAATGGAAATGCAAGGGAAGCAGCAGTAAGAATTTATATTTAAATTCATGTATGTATCAGTATTTTACATTATTCCCCCCCCCCTTTTACACTATTTTCCAGGTAGAAGGTAAGTTGTTGGGCTCAGAATGCTGATTTCTGATTTTGTGGTTTCCTTTCCTTATGTACCAATGCTATATTTTTGGGACTCTCCATCTCTCTTACTCTTTCGATTGTTTAACTGCAGGTTCTCAATTCATGTATGTCTCATGGTTATTGTTACTAGGGTGAGCTTTCCTGAGAGTCGGAACTATTTTTATTTTGGTCACTCAACTAATATTTTTTTTTCTCAATTTGTAGCCAAAATTATAAATTTCAACTATTTTAACCAGTCTCATTAAATGATTAATTGATTGTTGACATGATGGTTGGTTAATTGATATAGTAACATATTTGGTTTTCAATATTTACAAAATTTATCAATTAAATCTTAAATATAAATAATTTAACAAATTTAACCCTTCGTATTTATAAACCGTATCAATTTGGGGTTGAAAAAAATTCAGGACCCGCATGGAAGGAAAGAAAATGTAACTTACAATTGTTTTACTTAAAATTAAAAACCTACCCTCAATTGCCGCCAAGGGCATTGCAAGCGTTTACTTCCTTCACCCTTATCACCTTACCACCTCAACTAAGATTCTTGAACCAGCTTGAGCAGATATAGTTGCAACAAATTTTCTGCTACTGTCCCACAAAGCATCCGTGAATTACCAAATCTCAACACGACAATTACAGTGATTTGTTGGCCTTGATGAAGTAACCATGTAGATGGTATTAGTGAAGTGGAATGATCGACTTAAATTGATTGAATATGTAAATAAGGAAAAAATATTTAGTTATTTAAAATTAAGATATAAATTAAATATATAATAATAATTAACATGAGCAAATGTCATTCTTTTGAAGTTTGATCTTTCTCGAATGTCCGCAAAGGTGGTCGGATTTGCCAAAGGTGCTAGGAATAAACATACATGAACCCTCTCTTTTGAATGAAATAATTTCAGTCTTCCGTATAAAATATTCCCATTTTGTCTTGTCTAATTAATAAATAAAGTGAAACAATTCGCATCTGATACATGAAAGTGGAATCCAATGCCAAACTGAAAAGACAAAAGGCTATATTGGCATTGCCAGTCCCAACAAGTTGAGTGGAAAGAAAATATACTTCATTCATATTGTGTCCCAATATTAATCAAATGCTTCTGGAAATGACCACACAATCTGCCAACTTAACATGATCCTTGATGGATACACTCCTTAAAAACACTGCAGCTCTAGTTTTAAGAGTCATGGAGTAGTACAAGGAGAATCATTATCCAGGTAAGACTTCAATAATAATGTAAATGAACTAAACCTCCACAGCTTTCACCTCAACGATAAAGAGGATTCTGCACATGAAGCCGTGCTAGGTTTTTTACCCTTTCAGTTCCTCCTGTGAATTTTATGTGCAAAATATACAGACAAACAAACAACTAATTAGTTAGTTATGACTTAGCTAGTGAATCAGCCCCATGATAAATGAGTCCTTAGACGAATAAGCTCATAGCCACACTGTCGAACTAATAGCCAGTCACATACGAGGTACGATACGGGCACTCCAGATATGGAAGAGCAGAGAAAAAAAAACTGAACATACACTATCGGACACTAGCCCGAGTAACAGAACACAATTTAACATAGAATTTTAGTACAACACTATGAACTGTCCACAAGAGAGTGTGTACAATGATGCACAAAAAGTAGTATACCAATTAACTCCAAGAATAACAGAGAAGCAAACCATCTTACGGCCACAAGCCTCACTTATATTATTCAGCAGTATCAAATTACCAAAATAGAACAAACACTCTCTTTTTAACATAAATATACAAACAATAATGGACAACTGATTAAAACTTGCACATGGGATGAAGAGTTCCCTTCTGCATGCTAACAAGTGGAATGATCATAGTAAGAATTTTCTTTTTCAATTATTTCTCAGTAACACAAGACTGGGCAAATCAGATCTCAACTATGTCAATTTAGAAATATAAATAGAAAGTATCATATGAATCCCATAAGAAGGCAATTAATTTGACCAGTAAGTTTGTTAATTTAGAAACAGGAAGAGATAATGACCAATAATATCAAACCACAATACTTTTGTGAGAGAGAAATATGTTAAAGAAGAAGCTTCAGTTCAGGACATTATGCAAAACAATCATAAATACATCAAAGCAAAAATTTGTCTTACATACTAGTAGGTTCTTTTTCAAACAGTAAAGAAGTTGAAATCAACACAAACATGTGTATGTAACAAAAGAACTTTAATGGATAACCCTTTTCCAGCTAAACAAATACAGCTCCCCTTTTCCCACACACCCCTTTTAACCCTTTCCAAACCAAAAGGACGATAAAAAGAGGGGGAAACAAATAAAAAAAAAAGCCAGAAAAGATGCACACTTCCAAGAGCATATGAGGGCAGTGAAAGGAGAGCAAAGTCCAAGCACCCTCTCTTGACCCTGTAAAACTAAAAAAATGTAAAAACACAGCTAAGATCCCCAATTCATACATTACCCAGGCAAGTTTAAAACAGTCAGTCAGTCAGTCACCTTCGCCAATGCTGTTCATAAACGCACTTCCTCTTTCTTTGTGTCAGTGTTTTCAGCAGCCTCATTGCTAATTTCTTCGCACCTCGACTTGTCTTTGTCTTCTTCAACAGTCTTCTCCTCCACATACTCGTCCATGTTTTCTTCAACATGCTTCTCCTCAACAAACTCATTGCCTCTGGCGTCACCACCCTTGGCATCATTTTCCTCGTCTCGAATTATTCCCTCCTTCACATTTTGAGGCTTTAATTCACTGTTCCCCTTTCCTTCGTTGTTTAGCTCATTTTCTCTTGCAGCCTCATCCATAAAAACATCCATTACAATTTCATTCTGTGGCATTCCACCATTATTGCTCACCTCCACAACATCAACGTTTCTAGTATGATGAGCAGCAAACCTCAGCATCTCCACATTACTATGAGCAGCAGCACTGGTAACCACCCTAAGATCAGAGCCAACATCCTCACTCTCCTTATCAGACCCATTCTCCACAACCTCCTCATTAACATCTTCCACTATCTGACTCTGCCTCTCTAAAAACTGCAACCTCCTCCTCAAATCCCCCAATTCCCTCTCCATAAAAAACAACCTTTCTTTTAATGTCAAATTCTCTTCTTCCAACTGAGCTATATGGGTATCTTGATCATCCACTCTATTCTCCAAAGAATTGTTATAATCACCTCCATAACTTGGATATATCATCTCAAACCTACTTAAATCGTGGTCCAATCTCCTCTCCACTTCCACGTGTTCCTCCACATCACTCTCACTTGAATCCCCACCATTTCCCCCATCCTCGTCTTCCTCTTCATCGTGACCAATTTCCGGTGATCGAAGTCTAATCAACCCCTTCATTGACCCATAACCATCCACACCCCATTCTTCCTTGGCCATATCACCCAAAACCTCCCTTGATGGTGAAAACATTGGCGTAGGAAGAACCGCGGGTGTCACAGGACATGGCGACACCAAAGACGTTATGCCACCGGACTTTTTTGCTCGGATTATAAAGGAAGTTGTATTTCGCGGAGCATAAGGAGCAAACCGGTTGTTGCCGTAATTGAATTTCTTCTTGTTGCCGTAGAATTTTCTGGCTTTTAACCGGTTCTGATTTCGTAGCTCGTTAAGAGTTGGAGGTTTGTATCCTTGAGTATTACTACCGGAAGAAACAGGCACAGAAGAAATAGCAGAACCAGAACCCATGGATAAAGGCTTATTCTCAAACTTCCAAGAATCTTTAGCGAACGAAACTTTTTTCCCCTTCCAGTTGTTATTACGATTGAAAGAAGAGAATTTCTTGCTAGGGTTAGGGTTTTGGTTTGGGTCCCGAGATTGCCAAGGCTCATAGCTTCGATTAAGCATCATCGGAGGAGGCTGAGTCATCATCTGAGTACCAGAACTTATGGGCTGCGACTGCGCCACCACAAATTGATTCATCGCCTGAGAGTGAGCCGCCGACGACATCAACTGATGAGACTTATTCGTCATCTGCGGTTGAACTGGAACTTGGACCTGGACCGCGTTCATCATCATTTGCGGTGGCTGATTCATCATCTGAGACTGATTGTTCATCTTTTTATAAAAGAGAATGAAAATGAAAACGAGATCAAAGAAATCTAAAGAGAGAAGAAAGAAACCCTAATTCTTCAGTTTTAGAATTGAAATTTCCCACCAGATCAAACGAATTACTACTGATCCGTTAATTTCCTTTGGTTCTTTTAGTTTTAATCCAAAACTGAAAATTTTTGCTTTCAATTGAAGCTTTTCCCCCCTGCGTTCCGCGTCGGAATCCCTGAATCTGGAAAAGTCAGATTGCCCGACGTAAGAAGGCCAATGAACGAGAATAATCTCTGGACGGTTAGATTTTTAGGGTTATAGATTGACGGCCAGGATCCGATTTCCTGTCGATGCAGAAACCGACAAGTAATCGGTTTGTTAGACGTGGTTTCTTTTCTTTTTAAAATTTCCAGATATGACCCTTTTCTTTGAAGATATGTCTTTCTGCAACATATTGTGTTGTAATTTATCCTTCGGCCCCTTTGATTTGATTGCTTAGTTGTCAATTCTTGTGGTTGTGGTGGACAGCAAGTTTCCAAATGAAAAACGCTTTAACCGATAAGTTTTTTAAAATACATTTCCCCCAACAATATTTCAAAGTCCTTAAATAAGTATTATAATTATAAAATTCCATTTTTAGGATACGAATATTTGATTTTTTAAAATTAAAACCTGAACTCAATTAAATCGACTTAAATTATTATTTAAAAATAGTTATAAATTTGGATTCTTAAACTATTGAAATATAATTTATTATTAATATTTTAGATTTTCTTTAATTAGATTTTGTTAGTTATGACTCATAAATATACCGGTAAAGAGGACAGGGGATGGAGCGGAGTGAGCGAAGAGAACGCAGCGAACATCAATTGTCCTTATAAAGAAAGTCTCGTAGTGGGGGTTACGATTATGTGGGTTGGGGTGCGGGGGCGTAGTCCCGCGATACGGTACAGGGTTATATTTGTAAATATGTACCATGATTTATTTATTATAAATAGAGATATAACCTAAACCTATGAGACATTAAATAAAACTTCTAGCGTCGCCTAGGCACCGATGACGTAAGCACATTACTGAACCTCGTTAAAATTATTGTGTTCTTTCGTTTTTCTTTACCTGATTCTTCAACAGATTTAAATAAAATATATAATTTTTTCTTGAAATATATAATATATAATTTAAATTATTTTTTTAAGTTTGATCTAGACTTAATTAACTTACAAGCTATTAAAATGAGTATTTAAATTTTAAAATTTTCATAATGGATAAAAATAAATTTTTAATAAAAATATTTAAAAAATCTAAAAATATATAATAATTTTAAATTTTTTAAAAAAATGATTACCTCAATCATTATTGGTATTTTGTTCCAGGTTCTTATGTTCATATTTGAAGGACTAGGTTGTGCAAAACTTGCATAATGTGATTAACAATACAAAGGACAGTCATAATTACAAATGATCATGAGTTGGGTTGAGTCGAATTAGATTTTTAATTTATTTATATTTAAATTTGATCTGAAAATTAAACTCTTTCATCGACTTAGGCTTAAAAGGGCTTTACCCGATCTAATTTTAAGATAAACTTATATATGATCCGACCAGTCTTTTAAACATATTTACTAGGTAAAACAAAGATCTAATTGGAAAAATAACATAAAGATAAGTATTATTACAATTATCCTTAAATATATAATAGATAATTATAGTATTATCTCGTATCAAATTAATTTTTTCCATCTAAAGTTTGAACCTGAATTGACCTCGAACTTTATCTGATTTTCGTAAAATTTTGGTTCGATCCGATTATTTGATTTTGACACCGAACTTTATCGCTTTATAGTTTTTAACACAAATATCGTATCGAAAATCTGATTACCAAATAAATTCTTCTATATTTACGGGCTTAAATATATATAACATTTCAAAATTACATTTTTGGTCCCTACATTTTTACAAGTTTATACTTTAGTAACCAAACTTTAAAATCTTACATTTTAGTCACTAACCAAAGTTTGGGGCATTGCACTCTATGAAGGGCATAATCACCATTCTGATTCTGCATGGAATTATATCTCCGTTCTGATTCTAGATGGGATCCTCTATGAAGGGCATAATCTCTATCCGATTCTGTATGAGATTATATATCGTACTGATTCTACATGGGGTCCTCTTCGGAGGGAAACATCCCCATCCTATTTTTGATTTCTGATCAGTTCTTCCATAGAGGCTAACTCGGACTCCTCTTCAGAAGGTAACATTCTTATCTTGATTTTTGTTTTATGCTCTGGATCCACTTTGGAGATCTCAGGTTCCTTTAAGCAAGTAGTGTTTTTCATTCTGTTCGTCTATGACGAGAGGTAAAGTTGTGAAAATTTTTGCATGATTTTTTGATAATAAATATCTTGTTATATAGTGTCGTAACCGTCTTTCGGTTGTGCCCCAGAATTGGGCTTCAACTTGAAAAATGTGGATGAGTTGGGTTAGAGTCGCCACCGGCCACTTTAAAACGAATTTAGGTGGGTTAGACACCATCTTACTTGATCTGCGTTGTACTAGAAACGTGTCGGGTTCGGGAGTCGGTTACAGTCAAGGAAGGATTAGCACCCTTGAACCACCCTTTCGGTACCAATTAATTTACCGGTTGTCTTTTATTTCCTTTTCGAATCGTTTACAATAGCTTTGCCTTTGTATTTTTAGTGCTTTCCTCTGTATTTTGTATGTAAATCGTGTGTTACAAATGGGGAGGATTACATTTATTATAGTGAAAAAAACTAACTATTTTTAGAATCCTATTAACAATAGAATCCTAATGCAACTAGACTCCTTGCTCGGTTGTTGCACATTTGTTGATATGGTTGTTGCTTTAAAAGATATGGTGGTGGAAGAGTCCTCCTAGGAGACAAACTCTTGTTAGTTCTATTTTTTAAGAAAATGGGTGTCTACAGCTGCCCTTCTTTGTCCTTTTTCGTGGAATAAAAAATAGGACAAAGATAAAAAAGACACAAATTTTCGTTCAGTGGAGTTGAAGAATAACTCTTTGTCGAATTGAATTGCGGATGGCTCCTCCGTCGCGAAGTCGAGTCCATCTTGAAATGATTTGAATCAGAATGTGGCTTCTCGTTGTAGTCCACTTTGGTCTTATTCTCGGTTTAAAGACATTGGCTAAAAATTCAACTGGAAAGTAATCTCTTGACTCCACAATGTGGTTGATATGCCCTCGAGCTGAATAAAACCGAAGTCGAAAAGTCTTCGCTGACAGATAGTTTTTCTCGACTTAAGTTATGCTGACGGAAAAAAGGCTTCTTGCTACTAAGGCAAGGCTAACCCAAACCTTCTTCTCGGCTTGAAAAACCTCGATTGCAGTCGGACAATAGTGTGATTAAGGTTTCATCGAGCTGAATAGAATCGAACTCGACAATTTTATTGACAGATAGCTCGTCTTACCTTGAGTTATACTGTAAATGATGTGCCTTAGAGCTGAGCATAGTCGAACTCGAAGTTCTTTTGGTGACAGATAACCCTTCTAGCCTTGAGTTATGTTGTAAATGATGTGCCCTCGAAGCTGAGTGTAATCAAACTCGAGGGTTTGGTGTTTCAAGAGAAACATTTTCAAAGGTTTTTTGTGTGTGTGTTTCAAGAGAAACAATTTCGAGGGTTTTTTTGTGTTTCAAGAGAAATTGTCTCAAGAGGGAAAAAATTTGTTTCAAAAGAAAATGTCTCAAGAAAAACTTAGTTCTAAAAGAAACTGTCTCAAGGGAGACGAAATTTGTTTCAAGGAAAAGATATTCAAAGATTTTGTTTCAAGGGAAACTGTCTCAAGAGAGACAATATTTTGTTTCAAGGGAAACTGTCTCAAGAGAGACAAAACTTGGAAATTGTCTCAAGAGAGACAATGATGAGCACGATTCCCTTCATCGTAAAGTTGAAACCGTGGATGGGCCCTTCGTTGTGAAGTTGAGCCTTGGAATTGGATATCCTTCATCGTGAAGTTGAAATCCAGTATGCTGTTTCGAGGCCAATATCCTTCGCTGTGAAGTTGAATTTGACTTCGAAACTGAAAAGTTTGTTGACAGACACTCATTCTCTGAGTTGGATATCCTCTGCTGTGAAGTTGAAATCCAAGCTGGAGATGGATGCTGCTTGTGTGTACGATTCCCTTCGTCGTGAAGTTGAAACCGTGGGTGGCTCATTCGCCGTGAAGTTGAGCCAGGAATTGGATATCATTCGTCGTGAAGTTGAAATCCAAGTAAGTTGTATTGTTCCGAGTCCAATATCCTCCGCCGTGAAGTTGAAATTGGCTCTGGAACTGGGAAATTGTTTGTTGACAACCAGCCGTCCCTTCGCTGTGAAGTTGAACTTGTGTTGTCTCGAGTCCAATATCCTTCGATGTGAAGTTGAAATTGGCTCTGAAACTGGGAATCCCATTCGTCGTGAAGTTGAGCCTCAAAATAGAACGATATCCTCCGTTGTGGAGTTGAAATCGTGGATGTGTGGGTACGATATCCTCCGTTGTGGAGTTGAAATCGTGGATGGCCCCTTCGTCGTAAAGTTGAGCCTTGACTTGAATATCCTTCGTCGTGAATTTGAAATCCAAGTATTGTATGTTGTGGGTGGACACAATTCCATTCGTTGTGAAGTTGAAACCGTGGATGACCCCTTTATTGTGAAGTTTGACTTCAAGCTAGATATTCTTCGTCGTGAAGTTGAAATCTACTCTCGAGCAAATTGTGTTGCTTTGAGTTTAATATCCTTTGCTGTGAAGTTGAAATTTTGAAATTGGCTCTGAAACTGGGAATCCCATTCGTCGTGAAGTTGAGCCTCAAAATAGAACGATATCCTCCGTTGTGGAGTTGAAATCGTGGATGTGTGGGTACGATATCCTCCGTTGTGGAGTTGAAATCGTGGATGGCCCCTTCGTCGTAAAGTTGAGCCTTGACTTGAATATCCTTCGTCGTGAATTTGAAATCCAAGTATTGTATGTTGCGGGTGGACACAATTCCATTCGTTGTGAAGTTGAAACCGTAGATGACCCCTTTATTGTGAAGTTTGACTTCAAGCTAGATATTCTTCGTCGTGAAGTTGAAATCTACTCTCGAGAAAATTGTGTCGCTTTGAGTTTAATATCCTTTGCTGTGAAGTTGAAATTGACTCTGAATGAAATTGGAAAGTTATTTGTCGACAAACAGTTGCCCCTTCGCTGTGAAGTTGAGTAACTACCATCAATTTCTGAATATGCTTTGAATCAAGTATCTTTCGTCTTGAAGTTGAAACTTGACTCTAAAGCTGCAAAAATTATGTATATGGAAAAAATGATGCTCTAAAATGCATGCATAATGAATTAGTTCTTGTTTTATTCATCGGACAGAATCTCATTTTTTGTCTGCTGGTTCCTGCACGTGGAGGAAAGACCTTCGGGAGATCTGATAATTCACATAAGGATATTGAATTCCCAAAGATGCCCCAATATTCGATGTTGAATCTCAAAAAATGCCCTAAATTTTGATGTTAAATCTCAAAAAATGCCCCAGCATTTGATGTTGAATCTTCAAAGATGCCTTCATTGTTCCTCATTTCTTGCTTCAACATTGATTCTAAGCATGAGCTTGGTATTTGAGAGCCATATGTCATTTACCAAGATCCACTCTAGAGAGATTGTCTTGTTTTGAAAAAAATGTTTTTCTTTCTCTTTTAAAGGAAAACATCAAAAAAGAGTTTTGAAAAATGTTTAATCAAAAGTTTTGAAAATATTGTCCCTTTCACGGTTTTACAATTGAGACAAATCATAAAACTAGAGTTCATTGAATATTAAAGAATTAATTACATTGTTAATCCTTCAATAAATTATAGCTATTTGACACGTGCCAAGATTAAATCTATTTTTAGGAAATGGTTAAGTAAAAAAAGGATAAAAAAAGTCTCAGATTATTGTGTTTGGTCAAAGGTTTGGCATTTTTGTTTACTTGATGCTCAAAGGTTTGATGGGGTAGCTTGCATGCTCCTCTATTGGAAGTGTTCTCCGATTCCCAGCTTTCATGGTCACGCTCGGATTGTGCGACGACTTATCAAGGAATTTGTGCGATCGCCTTAGCTGCCCAATTTTTGTATTCGAGCCGCATTTTCAGGTTTTCAAATCGAATCCTCCTTTGGTTTCAAGACGTCATTCGTAATTTATGTCTTGAACCCCCTTTGCTATTTTTCTCTATCATACATTAATTACATTATTTTTTGCAAATCAAGATTAATCCTGATGGGCGGGATGAAATATGAAGATAGTCTCTTCTGTTTAGAAATCAATGTATGATTAGAATGGACTTTTAAGGCATGTAACGTATGTCATGGTTCATGGTTATGAAAGAAAGGGATAAAAGGCCCAAACAAGTATTTAAGGGTGATTGAACCAAGGATCAATTCATTCTGATGTCTTCAATCATATCTTGCTCAATTTGAATCTGCTCGTATGTGTGTCTCTCTTGATTCTCTATGATCTTCGAGTGGAGTGATTCAGAAATGATTGTGCTTGATCAATCTCATAGTTTGAATCTCGATGCGTCGTTTGAATCGAGAGAATCTTTGCATATGCATCTTGTCTTCTTTTTTCTTCAAATTTCCTTTGTTTTTTTCCTTTTTATTTTCTCTTTGCTTTTTTCTCTTTTTGCTTTGATTAAATCTTTTCACTTGACATTTGGTTCACTTTTCAGTATCTCATCTGAATCAATGTCTTCACTCATGAGAGCAGAGTTTCTCCACCTTGCCCCCCAGTGTGGAGGGTGATCATTGGTTAGGGTTGAATCAGAAGAAAAATACTATAGGCTCAAAAGGGGACAAAAGGGATATATATATTTTCTCTTATTGTGAAGGGATGAAGAAAGAAAGTCGTTCATCATTTCATACATGGAAGTCCTCATAGAAGAGGTATCCCCAAGGGGATAAATTTTCAGGATTATTTTTATTCACATGAAAACAGTGTAATTAATGCATGGTAGAATTCGTTTTTCTGCTTCTTGCCCCGAACATGTCTCAATGTTCATGCTCCCTGCGAGATGCCCCAAGTTGTGTCTTAGAAGAAGGCTCATGTTCAAATGAACAACTCAATGCCTTGGGTTTTAATGGTATAAAAATATCAATTTTGAGTCTAAAAAAACAATGGTGTGACTTTATTGACTTAAAGAAAGGTATGGGCGTGTCAAAAAGATAAAGGCATTGTTAAAAAATTTCAAAGGGAGGTAATGTCAAAAATTGGTCTTTTTGGTAATGGCCATGAGTTATTTTGGGTAAAGAATTAAGGTATTTCATTTTGGGGTTTGAGACAGGTTAAGAAATGTCTAATATTGCCATATGTCAAAAATCCATAATTCTTGAAGAATTAAAAGAATCCTTAATTCATTTAATATTCGAAGAACTAAAGATTAAAATTTGTTCAATTGCTCCACCTTAGAAAGTAGCATAAATTCAATCATTTAAAAGATTAAGCGACCATGAAAGATCAAAGACGTGTTCAAACAAAACAATCCTCTAAGTGCAAATGATATATGCAATGCCCCCTTCTTCGGCTGTCTGTGCCCCTGAATCCATCAGGTTTTGGATCTCGCGCTTCAACGCCTTAAAGTTCTCAAAGGAATGTTTGGAGCATCCTATGTGGCAACTGCAAATAACTTTAACATCGTAGCCCTTAGGATATGTGGACTCTTTTCTCATACCATCCTGGCAGGCTTAGTCGTACAACCAGCTAATCGGGCTCATTTATTGTAATTTTAGTTTTTTTCTTTAATTGTTAAAATCTTGCTTACATGTGGTGTCATATGGTTACAATCAATTCATCGAATTCTCCGTGAAGAAATTTCATGTTTATGAAAATGCTTAAAAATGAAATGTAGATGCAAAATGCATGAAATGTTCGAGGCATTGATCCAAAAACACGTCTGTTATTATAAATAATCTTTATTGGGACAAAAGTGTTTTATCTTTTAAGAGACAATAAACATATTTAAAGGTACATCCGGACTAAATCCTCTAGACCCTGAAACAAGTTGATTAGTCTTCTACCTTCATCTGTCACCGGTCGAATACCCTGTCAAACCGCTCCGGCTTCTCTGGCTAAATCATGCAAGTGACGAGCTATTTTTTGTACTTGTTCCCAGAAGTATCGAACGACTGCATCTCTGGCTTTCATCCTTTGCTGAACCTGTTTTATAACGGAAACGTCATTGAAATCCTTCATCAAAGGGATTCTCAGAAGTTCATTGAATCTGTCGACAATGGCTTCCAATTCAGCTATCGTTTTATCATTTTGTTCTTGTTGTCTTTGAAATGACTCTCGAAGTCAGTAACCTTTTTCTCGTCTTGCCCCTGCCACCTTTGTCAACCCATTTTTGAAAAGTTGACTTTTGATCTATTTGATTATGGGCACCATGTCTTCTTGATCAAATGTGACACATAGTTGTCTTGCAGATTATCCTCATTTTCTTTCTGAGTCTTTTTTTTACCATAGCCGGACCCCTGCGTTTCTCACCTCTTGTATTACAACCCCTCTGTCCATTAATGCAAATTATTCATATTTTAACAAACACATTTTTTGTGGATCAACACCTCTTTTAAATGATGCGCATGATAAAAAAATAAAATAGAATAATTAAAAAAAAGGAAAATTAAAGAAGAAGAAAAAATTAGTGAGATAAGGATAAAAAATAATAATAATGAAAATAAAAAGTCTTACCCCACATGCTTATTGTTCCTACCCGGATATGATCTCTATCCCGCATGCTAATTTCAAACAAATCCTAACAGCATATTTGTCTAGTTCACATGCTTTGAACATAAAGTAAAGAAAGAAATAAAATCAAAGCAGCCTAGGGTTTGAAATGAGGTTTTAGAGTGGGCTCTAATTCTCTGTACTCTCACGGTTTAGGTTCTAAAATGGTACCCGAGTTCTCCTTGCTGGTGCCCCTTGGGCTTGCCAGACCCTTAGTCCTAAGCCCATTACAAGCTTATGTGGACTAAGTTAAACTCGAGAGGATACATTCCCTTATGCCCATACGGAGAATAAATTCCCACGAATACGTCACTTTCACCCCCACTTAAAAGGGTTTGGAGCTCGGGTATAGAGCCTGAGATGAAAATTTTGAAAAAGCTGAAATCATTAAAAAACGTCAGTACAACTATTTATTTGAAAAATAATCAAAGATAAATAATCAGAATCGAATAAATAAATTTAAATTTAAATTTACTAATTTCACATAAAAAGACAACCGAAAATTAATATCAGCCTGACTCACTTACCTGTCCCCAACAGAGTCGTCAAACTGTCGTAACTATCTTTCGGTTGGGCCCCGAAATTGAACTTCGACTTGAAAAAAGTGGATGAGTTGGGTTAGAGTCACCACCAACCACTTTAAAACGAATTTAGGTGGGTCGGACACCATCTTACCTGATCTGTGTTGTAACAGAAACGTGTCGGGTTCGGGAGTCAGTTACAGTCAAGGAATGATTAGCACCCTTGAACCACCCTTTCGGTACCAATTAATTTGCCGGTTGTCTTTTATTTCCTTTTCGAATCGTTTACAATAGCTTTGCCTTTGTATTTTCCGTGCTTTCCTCTGTATTTTGTATCTAAATCGTGTGTTAAAAATTAGGAGGATTACATGTATTTATAGTTTAAAAAAACTAACTATTTTTAGAATCCTATTAACAATAGAATCCTAATGCAACTAGACTCATTGCTCGGTTGTTGCACATTTGTTGGTGTGGTTGTTGCTTTAAAAGATATGGTGGTGGAAGAGTCCTCCTAGGAGAGAAACTCTTGCTAGTTTTATCTTTTAAGAAAATAGGTGTCTACATATAGTTACTTGATTATTTTATTGCTTTTATATTATACCTGAAATATATGAATTATTATTTGTATTTAGGGGGCACACTAAGCTTCGTAGCTCACCCTATTTATGTTTCTATTTTCATATTATTTAGATGTATAACTAATTTGGCTATCAGAGGAGTAGTCTCGATTTCATATTATGTGCGATTAAATTTTTGCTTTCAACCTCTTTGAATTGTGACATGAGTTTATTTCTGAATTTATAATCAGTAAATATTTTTAAGACGATTTATTAAACTAGATCATTCGTAAATCATTTCTGTAATCAACAAGGTTACCCTAATTCAATTCTAACTCCTAGAACGAGTTTAGAGGTTACAATGTTTATAGTGAATTATTATTCTTTTCATCCGTGGAACTAGATAAGACTAAATTATGTTAAATTTCATCGATTGTGTGTGATTTTTTCTACGTTGATTTGGCATCAATTGTTTTCCTCTCACAAATCATTATCACTAATTATGTTCTTTCTATTGTAAATGAATAGTATAACTGGATACTTCAATTACCCATAAATAACAATGATTATCCAAATATATAGCTATTGTATAATTACATCGAATTACAATAAGTTTATGTCTGCGTCATAAAGACGAAATAAAATAATAAATACAATACACATATGTTTCATTTTTCGATTAATTGTGTGTACGTGTTGCACTAATATATGTATATGAGATGCTAATTCTTTAAATTAAGTCGAAAATCAACGGTTTCTGGTGTAGCAAATAATCAACAAGTTGATTGGATAACGATAGGTAAATAAAATAAAAAATATTTTAAATGGGAGTTCATATATAACTTCCATATAAAGACTCTATTTCTCACGTGTATGTATACATAAGAGGTTTTCCTTCCCTTTCTAATCACAAATATTTCAAAGCAGCAAAACATCCTAGGCTTCCATAGTTGTAAGTCTCTCTCTTTTGTATTATTATTATTATTATTTTGTCTTTTCTTGTCTCCTCCCTCCCTCCCTCCATCTCCTCCATCCTCCATCTCTATCACATGTAGTCATTGATGGAGATCAGATCGGTTTTATATTATAAAATATCATGAAAAGCTCATTTTCAAATCGATATTTTTTGTTTGTTTTATTTTTATCATTATCTCATAAAAGGACCGACCAATCCCTACTTGTGTATCGGTCTTTCAGATCACTGTTTCATCTCTCTTTTACTGTCTAATTATTTGATTTTTAATAGTGTTATTCTATTTTTTGGTATAATAAAAAACAGTGAATCCATGGATAACTCAAGGTCGTTTAGTGAAATGAACAAGCAAGACAATAGCAATGATAGAGTTGATCTCTCTCTGACATTGGGGCTGCCTTTGTCTGATTTTCATCAAAACGCAACACTTTACCACCATACTCAGGTTATTCACCACTCTTTTCTCCTATAGATTATTGAAAAGTTGGTTTAATTTGTGTGTTAATGTCATGTATATTACAAAGGTTATAAGGCTTTTTCCAATACAAAATAAATTATTTTAAAATAAAAGGTATGATTTTTTATTGTTCTAGTGATTGATTATAGCATTTTATATTAAAATCATTAAGTATATATGGTATTGTAATAATTTTTATTATTATTATTTTATGTCAAATTCATAAAAAATAGAAATGACAACGAAGCTTAACGGTTTATTATTAATTATATTTTAATAAATAAGGAAATAATGAAATCTACGTTGGATGTATATCTTTTTGTCGTCTCGTCAATAATGTGACAGACTGATAGTTACTATAATAATAATTTATCGCCCATTGCAATTTTCAGCATAAAAATGTATATTTTATAGAAAATTATAAAATAATATAAATATTTCAATTTAGCCATCGATTTTAAATGTTTGTATCATATTGATCGAGCGAGTAAACAAGTAGAATGTGTTTGGTAGTCAAGGATCAAGAGAAAAATGATAGAGGAAATAAAGAAAATATTTAAGAACAATCTCATGTACACTTGAGCTTTGATTAACTATGTGTCTTTTAATTTCTATTTATTCTTATTATTCATTTGTTTATGGTTCAGCATGGATTGGTTAACCAAGGAGCAATTGTTGAAGGTCAACAAAGCTTCAATGGCAGTCAAGCCCGATTTGCATGGCCATCGGATCAACTTGGTAGAGGTGTCCATAACATGAATTATGCAAATGCATTTAACCCTTTTTCAGACCCTTCTATGGGGCTTCCTTCTTATGGAACCATTGATTCTTCCTCCTACAATTTCGCCCCCACTCGTCCTCTTCCTCCTCCGAATGAGGTGCCTCCGAATACCTACACGCTGATCGATGTCCCTCCAAGGAGAGCCGCTGCAAATCAGCATCATCTCGAGATTGGAAACTCCTCTGCCTCGGGTTCGGGCGGGCAAGTCCCATGGCGTTTTGGCACCTACAATGACCCCTTCAAGCGATGCACCAACTACAATTGCAACACCAATGATACTCCTATGTGGCGCAAAGGACCTCTCGGCCCCAAGGTACACATACTTACATTTCCTAATTTATATATCTTTATCAGAAATTAGACAAACCCTAATTTATAGGATAAACAAAGTATATTCATTTATTGATAATTAGACTTAGTAATAACGAAAGCCATGATCATTTAAAAAGATCTTCAATTCCTATAAATGAACTTAAGTTTTCTCATTGAAGTTTGTTTATTAATGCATCTAATTCAATTATAGTGAATTTGTAGTATGCATCAATGCTTGGTGGAACTTTGAATAACTTGTCAACTTTTATCCCTATGGAGTATTTTTCTTTTACTTTTTTATTTTTATTGTAGACTCTCTGCAACGCCTGTGGTATCAAGTACAGGAAAGAAGAGGAAAAAAAGAAAGGGAAAGAAGCCAAAAGTAGAGGCCGACGGTCCAACCCTGAGGAATAGAGGTAGAGGCCGACGGTCCAACCGATAGAAGTAGAGGCAGACAGACAGACCAACTGTAATGGATAATTAATAATACAATAAAACTAATATTTCCTTTTTGTTTTGAAAATTTCTCTCTTTCGGTTGGGATGGAAACATTTTATTGAGATATCAATATGCCAGCAACTTTTATTTGGTTATTTTCGTTTACTCTAAGAATATATATATATATATATGAATGCGTATGGAAGATAATATTATGCATGCGCCATGCATCCAGTGTTGTACCAGCCAACGAATGGCCTTTGTAAGCGCGACAGCATCATCTACCCTTGGCGAGAAGAAACCAGCAACAGCAGCTCCCCGGAAAATCACCATCAATAAAGATGAGATTAATATAATGCTTTACATATATATATATATATATATATGAGTTACTATCCACTTACACTGTGTAAAATTCTTTTAGTTTTACATCTTTTTAAGTTCATTGGATTGAGAGAAATCAAATGATGAGATTAATTAAGTATTTTTTTATGGTTAATATATTTTCATTTTCTACTGTTAATCTCAACCTTTAACTTCTCTTGTTTAATAGTCCTAAAAAGATGCAAAACTATATGTTAGGTATGGCTCATAAATATACCAGTAAAGAGGACAGGAGATGGAGCGGAGTGAGCGAAGCGAACGCAGCGAACATCAACTGTCCTTACAAAGAAAGTCTCGTTGTGGGGTTACAAATTATGTGGGTTTGGGGGTGCGGGGGCGTAGCCCCAGCGGTACGGTACAGGGTTAATTTTGTAATTATGTACCAGGGTTTTCTATTATAAATAGAGATGTAACTTAGACCTAAAATATCATTGAATAAAATTCTAGCGCCGCCTAGGCACCGAGGACGTAAGCACATTGCCGAACCTCGTAAAATTCTCGTGTTCTTTCGTTTTCTTTACCCGTTTTCGTCAACACTATAATTGGATTTTTCCTATATATATATATATATATATATATATATATATATATATATAATAGTATAATACTTCTAATAGTTTACCATATGAATAGCTTTTTACAATGTTTGCGGTGATTCTTTTTAAGCGTTCATAAAATTGAAACTGTTATTTATAAAATGCAAAGAATTTTTTGATAAAAAATGTTAATTATTTGCTTAAATTTGTGTATTATCAAGAAATTGTTATGAATATATTATGTGGATGTCATTATTACTTCTATTAATTAATGTGAGTTTTAGTATTCTTCAATGAATTGAGAGGATGAAATACCAAAGGACTTGATTCTTCATATGTATTATAATTATTAGAGAGCATTCCTCACCCCTACATATACGGGGTTCATGTACTCATAAAATTAAATAAAAAAAAATAAGAATAGATACATATATCTCTATTTTCTCTCCCATATCTCTCATTTATTTTAAAAGACGCTATCAACACGACGCTCTACCAAAGGGATTATTCAAGCAACCTAGTGGATTGTTTGGAGGAACAAAGCAAACGATCCGAAAATATTGTTGGGCAAGGTTGAACAAAAGTCAACCTAACGTTACCAATTTCACTCAGGTATGTAGATCTCCATAGTCTAGCATCTATTAAGCTATAATGTACTATCATTGCTAAAAGGACATGTGACATGACTTCTTTCATTGAGGTTTACAGATACACTTACTTTGTAAAGAGATTTATAACTTTGCATGATTTGTTATAATATACAAGTCTCTTGTTTGTAACACTGATTTAATCTAGATATCTCATATACACTAGTTCATCTTGTAAAATATGTTTTGTTGTTTGACTTTATTATCATCGATCATCAAGATTAGAGTTTATCCATGCCTTGTCATTTTAATTATAATTTATTCATTTTTTTAGATTTTGTTCTCATGTTTATAACAATTTTTTATATGTATATGAGTAAGCAACATTCACCTAATTGATTTATTTTTAATTATAATAGTGATCATGTCAAATCTTACAAAGCTTGAATTTATGGCCTTGGACATCATTGGAAAGAACTAGTTATCGTGGGTACTATATGCTGAAATTCACTTGGATGCAAAGGGTCTTGGTGAGACCATTAAGGAAGGAAATAAAGCAACAACTCAAGATAATGCTAAAGACATTATATTCCTTCAACATCACCTTCATGAAGGTCGTAAGACTGAATACTTGACTGTTAAAGACCCTCAAATCCTTTGGATCAATCTAAAAAAAAGGCATGACCACCAGAAAACTATAATTTTGCCTAAAGCTCGTTATAATTGGTTGAATTTAAGATTACAAGATTTTAAATATGCTAGTGATTATAACTCGACCATGTTTAAAATCACTTCACAGTAGAATTTATGTGGAGAGAAAATTATTGATGTATAAATGTTAGAAAAAACTTACTCCACTTTCCACGAGAATAATATTGTCTTGTAGACACAATATCGTGGAAAGGGATTCAAGAAATACTCTAAATTAATTTCTTGTCTCCTAGTGGCTGAGCAAAATAGTGAGCTACTAATGAAAAATCATGAATTATGCCCAATTGGTTCTACTCCATTCCCTGAAGCGAATGTGACAACTAAAAATGGGCAAGAATTGAAAGAAACAAACAATGTCAATGGCAGTGGTAAAAAACGCGACCATGATTGTGGTCGTGGATATGGATATGGTCATTTTAGAAACTCATATTCTCACCAGAGGTGGGATCGTAAAGATGAAAGCAAGCATGAGAAGGAAAAGGAAAACAATATAACTAATAAGTGCTATCGTTTTTGGAGGAAAAGATTATTGGTCACGACTATGTCCTACTCAAAAGCATCTAATTGATCTTTATTAGCTGTCACTAATACAGAAGGGAAAGAAAGTAGAGACAAATCTTGTGTATAAAGATGACGAAATTGATTTTGATGCTAGCAATACAACCCACTTGGAAACTACTTATTTTTATTTTACCCCTGAAGAAAATAATTAAGTCCATAAATTTTTATTGATCATACTAAACTCTTTTAACTTATGTTTATTTTTTAATTATCTAGGTTATAATTTATGAATTTTATTGCTATGTTTTATGTTTTGAGTGACAATTTATTATTAATTTTATGAGACATTTTATTGTCATATATTTTAACTATTTGGATTTGGGTATATGTTTTGGACATTATAATTGTTTTGTGACTAATTTTCTCTTTGAAGAAAATTATGAATACCTCTTAAAGACAATTAGTATTGAATGATGAAGATTTATACCTAGCAGATTGTGCAACTACTCATACCATACTCAAAGATAAGAGATGTTTTTCTCACTTAATAATAAAAGACAGAAGTGTGAGCACTATATATGGTAGTACAAGCATTGTAGAAGGCTCCATAAGAGCAAATATAATATTACCAAAGGGGAACAAAGTTTGAAATCATTGATGTGTTATATTCCCCTAAGTTTGAAAGAAATTTATTGAGTTTTAAAGACATTCGTCAAAATGGATATCATATTGAGACTATCAGTGAAGGAAATCATGAATTTCTTCAAATTACGAGAATCACTCAAGGCAATAAACAAGTTCTTGAGAAGTTGCCTACATTCTCTACTGGTTTGTACTACACAAAGATCAATTCAATAGAAACACATGCTATAGTAAACCAGAAGTTTACTGATAAATTTATTGTTTGGCATGACCGGTTAGGCCATCTCGGTTCAATTATGATGCGGAAAATAATCGAACGTTCATGTGGGCATTTTTGAAGAGCCAACATATTTTTTAAAATAATTTTTCATGTGTTGAATGTTCAGTTGGCAAGTTGATAATTAGGTCATCACCTACTAAGATAAATTATGAATCAATTACTTTTCTGGAACGAATTCAAGGGGATATATGTGGGGACCTATACATCTTCCATGGGGACCATTTAGGTACTTTATGGTTTTAATCGATGCATCGATTAGATGGTCCCTATGTATCTTTGTTATCAACTCTCAATCTGACATTTGTGAGGTTACTTGCTCAATTGATTCGATTGTGAGCCCATTTTCCAGATTTTTCTAATAAGACAATTCGTCTTGACAATGCTAGAGAATTTACTTCTCAATATTTTAATGACTATTGCATGCCCATTAGAATAAGTGTTGAACATCCTGTAGCTCGTGTTCATACACAAAATGGTCTAGTAGAATCTTTAATTAAGCGAATTCAGTTGATAGCAAGAACTGCTTGAGGGCATGTAATTTTACATACAACGGCATTAATTCGCATCATGCCAAAAAATTATCATAAAATCTCTCCATTACAAATGGTTCATGGTGAGGAACTAAATATATCACATCTAAGAACTTTTGGATGTGACATATATGTTCCAATATCTCCACCACAATGAACTAAGATGGGACCTCAAAGAAAGTTGTGTATATATATATGTTGGATTTGAATCTCCATTGATAATTAAATATCTAGAACTATCTACTGGGGATTTATTTATTGCTCGTTTTGTGGATTGTCATTTTGACGAGAGATCAAACAACTAGTAAAAAAAATTAATTGGAAAGAATTATCAGTCTCATCTTGATCCTCGTACTAAACAATGTAAATTAGAAGTTCAAAAAATTATTCATTTACAAAGTTTAGCTAATGAATTGTCGGACGCATTTATTAACCTAAAGAGAGTGATTAAGTCACATATATCAGTTGTGAATGCTCCAATAAAACTTGGTGTCCCAGAAGAATAAATTTTAGTTACTAATGGATCTAATGCACACTTGAAGCGTGGTAGACCAATTGGTTCCAAAGATAAGAATCCTCGGAAAAGAAAAAAGAACAAAGGATAATGATGGTTAAAGAGATAAAGGTTAATCAGATCAGTTTAAGAGAGAATTTGACAGATTTATTCACAAAGGTACTTCCAATATCTGTGTTTCAGAAGTTAGTACACTACACTACAATGCGTCACCTTAGAGATTTCAACTGATGTAGCCATTAAGGGGAGTAAATACGCGTTGTACTCTTTTTCCCTTAACCTTGGTTTTATCCCTCTAGTTTTCCAGGTAAGGTTTTTTTTAATGATACAACATGTCAAATGTATAATTATGTATTTTTTACTAGGCTTTTTTCCTACTGGGTTTTTCCTAGTAAAGTTTTTAATGAGACACAATTAAATAATGGGCATCCAAGGGGGAGTGTTATAAATATATTATGTGGATGTCATTATTAATCCTATTAGTTAATGTGGTTTTTAGTATTCTTCAATGAATTGAGAAGATGAAATACCAAAGGATTTGACTCTTCACATATATTATAATTATTAGAGAGCATTCCTCATCCCTATGTATATGGGGTTCATGTACTCATAAAATTGAAGAAAGAAAAATAAGAATAGATACATCTATCTCTATTTTCTCTATATCTCTCCTTTATTTTAAAAGAGAAAAATATTTTTTATATATACACTCGTAATAGGTAGTGAATGATATCAACTAAAATCTTCAATTAATAATTAAAGTGCTACATTCTTAGGAATTATATAAACTCAGCTTACATGCAAAAGAAATCTTGTGATCAATATAAACACAAGATTAGGAATTCACATTCCTGTCTTACGCAATTCTTCAGTTCCATGCGCAAAGTGGCACCTCTCACCAAAAGTGCAGGATCCTTTAGTAAAGTTCTCGCAAAGCTTAGTTTTAAAGTTGTTCCCTGAGCCGGACCCACTCTTACCGGTGTTCTTCATGCTACTTCCAGAGGCTGAGCCAACATTTAAAATCAGTTCACGAACCATTGCGCTGGCTTGCTTGATCTGATCGAATGTTCCCTCCAGCTCGATGTTCCTTGAACTAGGATCCGACTCATTCTCCCTTATGGAAAGCTTGGCTCCTGTAGCCCAACAGATGTGCTTTGAGTTCACACCATTTTTCCCGATAATAGTTCCAGCAAGGGATGCGTCAATGCTGATCTTGGCAGTGACAGATGCTCCGAAGCTGGCTGCACTACCAAAACCAGGTGAGGGAGGCTCCATCCTTCCAGGCATAGTTCCCATGGAACGAGGATCCTCATAAGCAGGACCAGCCCGCTTGCCAAGCTCCCACTCGCCATGAGCAAAATGGCATTTATCACCAAACTTGCAACCTTCAGGCGTGCTGAATTTGCTGCACAAACGGGTCTTTACAGCTGGAGGAGATGAGCCATCAGGAAAGTATGGTTGGGCTACTGAATATCTGGCAGCTGCAGGAAGAGTCGAGCTGTTACCAAGCATCTGAGCCACAGCTTTGATGCCACCCGGAACGTAATGCAAGAAGTGACAGCTCTCACCAAATTGGCACCCAGAAGTGCTGTGAGATAAACAAAATTCAAGAATGTCAAGCTAATATCAACGAACTACTGTTTTGCTAATGCTATAATACAAGTACTAGTTCAGTCTATGAGATACAGGTAGGAATTTATCCAAGCTCTTCATGCATACACCAGCTGACGCAATGCTACGAGATAAGTGTTACTGCATGTAACATTAGGAATCACAACAGCAATCTTCTGCATTACTACATTGAATAACAAGCACCGAGAATATGACACAACCCTTTATTGTTGTTCAGACTTCAGAACCAAGCATCAGCAGTTCTGTATCATTTCTCAAGCATCTTCATGTGATAAAAATATGAGGAATTTTCAACCAAAACATACTCAGAAAACTGTTAATATGCACTCTCTTTATGTTTAATATAGTCCATCATATTGCTAGTCCAAGAATTCACCAAGAAACCAACCATTTTTATCACATAGTCTTTCTTATCATGATTAGAGCCAAGAGCGTTACCTGTATAATCAGTGACCAATTAGTTAGTCATAATCATATAAAGTTTACTTCAGACGGTTCACGGTTGTCGTCAGAGGAAAAGTTTACTTGGAACTTATAAAATTAGAGAAGATGGAAGTGCATTAGGCTATTTATTTTGGATAGGTTAAGATTTGAACCTGAAAAACTTTGTGCATGGCTTTGATTTGCTTCCTATACCAGTTGGAAAGGACTCCATTTCTGTTGCAGAACATTAATTAATTTATCTCAGTTATAAGTTCAGAGAGTAATTCATTTTTTAACTTTACAAAGTATTTAGTACCCTATTACCATTTCCTATCAGTACTTTAAAAGAAAATATGCGCTTTATCTAATATGAATAATTGATTTAGATCATTTTTAAGAATAGAGCCATCAAACTTACTAATAAATTCAATATCGGGTTGACAACTTTGCAACTACACTCAGTAAAAGACTTTTAAAAATGTTCTGTTTGAGGACAATAATTCAAGAAATTAAGGAATAAAGGGAAAAGGAATATTTAAACATGTTTTTTATTTTTGTTTCCCAGAGAAAAAACACCCCCCCCCCAACAAATGATTTGCAGTTGAGAAATCAAAATTAAGACAAATATCTCTTTGCTTCATACATCAATCCCAAAAATGTATATGACAAATCAAGACTATAAAATTGCAACAGTATAATATATATATATATATATATATAAGCACTGGATACGCAAACAAAGTAAGGCATCACTTATAATGATGTAAAAAAATAAGGGGAAAAAAATCAACTTAACACTAGCTATGCAACAACACTATGATACAAATAGCGATAACGCACAAGAACAATCACATGCAAACTCACTACTGTTTAAGCTCAGGAAATCCAAACTAAGTGGGATAAGAAACTTCCCTGCTAATTGGCAAAGGATTCAAAATGTTTACAACAAGCAAGTTTAATTAGTCACTAGAACCACAAATATCTAAAGCATATGTTATTAAACAAATGTGACAATCAACAACCCAATTGTAGAGTAATTAATTCCATGTTCATAGCAACGGAGCATTACCAAAAAAGGGGGTTTACACTTCCACTAAATGCCAGATGATTTGCTAACTTAACACTTCTACATTGATTTCTAAAACTCCACGCAGCAAGCATAAAGCTGCTTGTAGAGTTTCAAAACTCCACAATGGCGTGTATGTGATCGAACGTGACATAAATGAGCAAAATCAGAACTCAAAATGTCCTCTTTTTCACTTTTATTTTTTATAAGCTTTTTTGCCCTTTTCCCTTTCATTAAGTTTCCATAGTTTTATTATACTAGAGCATAAACCAGTCAATTTATATGTATCCTTGTGCATTCGCTGAATATTTTTATATCAATTCACCAAAAGTAAATCCAATATTCAAATCTCTTGTAGTACTTTCCAAGTAATCAAACACTCTTAAACTACACAAATTCGAAGCTTGCTACTTCCTCTTTACCCCAAGAAATAAAGTGAGGAGGGGATTACAAATTAAAGGGGGGCAAAAGCCAGAAGAAAGGTTCTTCAAACCCTAGAAATAATCATTCCATCACAAATATAGCACAAGCAGTCATATAAGCATAGATATAAACAATATATTCATATAAGTAGAAGAAAATTCACACCTTGCTTGGATTTTTTGAATCCGCCATTGCCGTTGAAGGCAGCCTCGGGCCTCACTCTCTTGCGTCCACCACCAAAGTCCATTGTCTGAGCAACAAGATCTAAAGAGGAAGAAAAAGAAAGTGAGAGGAGCGGAAGCAGAGAGGAAAATGGTCGAAAAAGAAGCTAGGTTTAAATTAAAAGTGGTTGATTTTGGATGGATAGATAGAAAGATGGATGATATTCTGAAAATTGTGAAATTTAATAATCCCAAATGACAGGGAAAGAATACTAGTGGTGTTGTTGATGATCACGTGACTGCTCACGTGTTACTTATTACACAAGTTCAGACAGCAAGATTCTGAAGTAGTTTAGAATCCTTATCCAAGTACTATTCATTCTCATTGCATCAAATGTAATTAAATAATTACAAAAATTTAGATTTTTAAAATAATATCTTTTTAAAACATACAAAACAATATTAATTATTATAAAATTTAATGATTTTGTTTTTGAAAAATATGTAGTCTAAGATTTCTGGCATTGGTATATTTTTATTAAAATTTGTTTCTTTCAAAAAATATTATATTTTACTAAGGATAAAATATCAATATAATCCCTCAATTATTATCCATTTTTTATTTTGACTATCAATGTTTCGATCTTATCAATTAGATCATTCAAATATTTAAATATTTCAATCAAATCACTTGATATTAACAATTAACGAAAAATAATGATATAACAGTTAACAAAATTAGTATAATTAATTTAACTTATTTTCATATTAGTGATTAATTAATTTTAAAAATTTACAAGTAATGAAATTTATTAAGTAATTGTAATGATAGAGGATGGTGTTGTTTTAAAAAAAATATAAGTTTGAATAATTATACATTTACGATATATACATTATTAGTATCTATTCAAATATAATTTTTAATTATTTTACACTGAACGCTAACACATCTTACATCCCTAATACTCGAACTCTGAAACAACAACCTTGCCATCAAGAGAAGGATGTGGTATTAGCCTTTCAGGGATGTTAGTAGGATGGGGTTCAGGCGGGCCTACTTTAATTCGCACCCAATTAAACGAGAATGTATACAGTTTTCGCAGGTGATGAGACGGGAATGACAACAAAAGTTCGGCTCGGAAGGCATGAACATGGCTTTGTATCTATCCGCAATAGGAGATCACTGGATGAATGGACTTTTAGTACAGGCCAATTGAAGGCGAATTGCTAACGACTTGTTTATTAGATTAGTTTGTTTCCCCCCTATGCTTCAACTTGCTTAATGGCTTGTGACGTGCCTGTAATTGCTGTGTGTATTCATCATTCATTATTTTCTATGTTATTGCCTTCTTTAGGGGCTCCAATTGCCGGGTCTGCAGTTGATCAAGTTGTGGGGTATGCAAGTCTGGGATACCCTTTCGGTATGATGGCCTCGATCCTTTTCAGTAGACATCACAACGCTATCCTACAATCCTCGAAACCGAAACTCTTCGTCATGGGAACTCGGGATGGATTTACGGGAGTCAAACAGCTCCAGAACAAGCTCAAGACTGCCGCAGGACACAATGAAAGACACCTGATAGGAGTTAGCCATTTCCAAATGGTATCGGAGGACAAGCACCCTGTTCGTTGAAAATTATGTGTAATTTGCAGGAACTTTGACCTTTGGTTTCCATCCTGCGTGATGCAAGTGAAAACATTGAGTTCCACTAAACTTGGCTGCAAACATAATGAATTTAAAATTTGACAGTCAGGGAGATTTAACAGTAATATTTTAAAACTTCATACAGAATATTTTCCTAATTTACAGTTAGATTAAAGTTACAATAGCCTGCTAACTAAAGAGTATTAGGAACCAAACATATGACCGTTGACCTCAAGGCTTAAAACATTGATTACAAAAAGCATTTGCCCAGTTAAGAACCCCACAGCTACTGCTACTGTATATACAAGCTGGTTAAATTTCGCTACACCAAACTTACGGAGCACCTCCCGTCATTTTATTGCGCCATCAGACCCTTTGATCAGTCTATCGTCACCCATCTCATTATTGTACGGTCGATTTCTTCATGCTCTTTCTTGGTCCATTGACCGCCCTTGTGAGAATGGATGCTCTCCATCTGCTTTGAATCCAATCAAATAAATTATAAATATGAAAAATGGTAACTTCTTAACTTCTTTCAGCCATGTAACCTATTAATTGAGATAAATAAAGCTCCCTAGGATTTGAAGGCGTTTCCATGTGCAACAAGTTTCCCTTTTTCCCCGAACTATATATTCATATTGTTGCTGTTGATGTCTCATGAACAGCCGTTACTTAAGTTAAATGATGAAACGGGATTAAGACCAAAAGCTATGCAATTTATACAAGTTAAGTTGACCCCTTGCTTTCATTTTCATGATAAGGGGAAGGTGACGACAAATGGACAGCATTAAATAATAGGAAACTTTGTATGAAACTTGTTTACATAAAAAATGGTGCATTCATATTTTAACTATTTATCTATGACATGATTATATGTATCAGTTATTACCACTTGCACCGTCACATGCACCTTCAAGCCTCGCAATTGCATCAACTAGGGCTTGCTCATGCTCCTGCAATTGCAAACATCCATAACGATTGCTGTTGAAATAGAGAATATAGAACAATGCAACAAGATTAGAAGACAATACTTACTTTCAGTACTTTCTTTGCATTCTCAATTTCTATGGAATCTGGATGGCTTGCACCAAAAACGTTTTCTACCTGTTCAAAATTTCCACAATTAGGAAGCACACACACATTTGACAATTAAATCTTATTAGATGATCTCCCAGTTGCAGTTATACCTCCTTAATTAGAGAATCTGTATGAAGTATCTCAATATCCTCCAAAACCTTGTTTCCAACACCATTTTGCATCAAAGGAAAATCTTGGTTAGCCTGACCCTTTGAACTCCCCCTACCTCTTCCTGCTCCAGCCACCCCACTAGAAGCCAAGGACTTCTTAATCCCACGGCCTAGACCAGGGCAGCCACCTCTACGGGGTATTCCAGGATCATCACCTTCCCATCTAATATCTTCAGGAGATATCTGCCATTATATTTATAAGAAATCAGTGGGCGGCAAGAAAGCACAATCCAAAGGACTTATTCTAACGTTGTACAGTATGATCATATGGCAGTGGCTAAATAATATACCATTATTAGTTTCCTACTGCTCCAATGAGCATCAAGTAAAAAGAAGGGAAAAAATACAGGTTTAACAATAAAAATAATCATTGGCTGTGCATAGCAATTTACTGTAACCGTACGAGATATAAACCCCGTCTGGGAAAAATATGGTTCATGAGTACAGGAATATACCATGCACATGAATTCTGCAATGTATGATGAATGGCATAAAAGTTCCCAAGAAACATATGCTACAATCTTAAAAGTTGATTTCTTAAAAATTGTATAAAATCTAGTAATGGAAATGTAAATCAGGCCGTCCAAAGTAAAAAAAAATGACGTATGAAAATAGCAGTAAAATGCAACAGTTCTACCTCTTTGAGGTTGACCCATTCCCAGGCTTCATCTGCCGTATTTATATCATAAACCAAAGCATGCCTCCCCTACAATATGGAAACATAGTATTACAGCTCCATTGTTAACAGCTTACTTTATAATTAACTGAAGAATATACCTCAACCCGGTTATAGTCTGTAATAACAGCCTCATAGAAATGGTTGTCTTCAGGCCACCTTGTCCAAACTTTCTTTCCAATTAATGAGTCATACGGTGCTGCTTCAGCAGGTCCATTTTTTGCAAAGGCCCCTGAAGAAGTACGATTATGAGCTTTGGACCTTCCAGGAAGGCCTCTGGAAGGGTTCTGTGTCATCTTCATTGGGGATGCAACAAGACAATATACGTCAGTAAAAGATGAAATAGAATATTAGCACATTCATTAAATCTTCCCATGTATCTTCAATGAATTAACTCACAGATTTTGACTTCTTGCTGTCTGCTCCTGGTGGAGGACCTCGTCTAGAGGCCAATGAAGATGGTTTTTGCATTGATGGATGCAATGCAGGAGATGGTGCGCCCATGGAAAATGAAGCTGATGTTTTTAACTTCTTGCGTGATCCTGATACTGTAGGACTTGGTACAGGGTCAAGAATAGGCTGACTTGTACTGAGCATGCCAGGCTGGAGCCCACTTGCCATTCTCCATTCCCTAGCAGCAATGATTGATCATGGTTCCCATTAAATGGAGAGATGACCAGAAGTCATTATATATATGATAAATATGCTCATAGGAGCATGCTTTAAAATCAGACCTTATCCTCCGGATCATGTCATCAGCATTAACCCTCAATAGAAGCTCCCTATGTTCCTCATCTGATACTCTCAGCTCCTTTCTGAGTTCAGTAATTAAACTTTCTTTCTCCTAAGAAGGAAAACACTTTTTGTTACTTCATGTAATCTTTATGGGATAATCTGTTGAATGGAAGTTTTTGACAAATACCCAAGTTAAAGCATCTGATTGAGCTTTGAAGGCCCGCAGGATTGAACTGTATGCTTCCTGCTTGATGATATGGATTTGTGTTTCCATGTCACCATGCATCCTACGCAAAGGAGCAGACCCTATAAGTGCTGATCTTCCATTTCCAGCAGCAGTATGACCCCGTCTTTGAAATCTATTCTGATGTGAAGTAGGGAGGTCATCATCTGTTCCTGCAGTTATATCAGATGGGACAATCATATTTGATTTAAGTTTCTAGGATGTAACATGATATATGCAAGGCATCAGAAATAAAAACAAATCATTCGAGCATTTCTGTTACCCTTACGGTAAAAAAAACAAATAACTAATATAAACAATCTGATTAGGTCCAGAATCTTTGATAAAGTTACCAGAAGTTATATTGTTTCATCAAGCCACCCATTAAATACATAGCAGAACACTTCCAAATGATGTAGAATTTGCAAAACTGATAAAGAAAGGGGTGTTGAGAAAAAGGGAAGCTTTATCTTTTGTGAATGCAAGGTACTATCGCATTGTATTAAAGGCTTCATGAACCCTAATAGTTCACTCAAGATAAACCAAGGGAAACCAGGTAACTTTTGCATCAACAAACCAAGCTGGAAAAAAATCTCTCCCATCTCAAAATCATCAAATTTATAGGGGTAAAAAGTAAATTGAAACAGAATGTTTTATTTCAACTCACCACTGCTATCAGAAAGCCCATAGTCCATGACAGATCCTTCAAAATCAATCTTACCAAACCTCTATGAAAATGCTGCTCCAAACCAATAGAAGCGAGAGAGCAAGCTGCTAAGTTGTTAAGATAGAAAAGATACAAACCTGGAGAGAATAAAAAAGTACAAAGTCGTAAACTTCAGCTAAAATATAAACCTCAATAAACTAAACAAGCTATAAGCTTACTATTCTGTTTTTAATTTTGCTGCCATAATGTTTAAAATATTAAGCAGTATCTGTATTTTTACTGCTCAAATAAAGTCACACACCCCTTGCAGACAACACTACTCGCTAATTATGGTCTTTAACAAGTTAACTTTGGGTTCTTGGTTTAACAAATTGGAGTTACTTAGAGAGCTCCTAATTATGCATCAAAGTGTCAATCATGCAGTAACCAGTTGTCACTTTTGCTACTTGCTTTTCGCTAATATATGCAGGTTTGGATACAAAAGCAAAATATATTTTGAAAAATTAAAATTTTATTTCTTTTTGAAGAAAGAAAATATTTGATTCTTTACTTTTAAATAGAACATTAATGTTGGAATTGACATTGTACTTTATTCGTTTGTTGATTACTTGTTTTCTAGAACAATTATGATCTTGCTTTTATTATTAACTTTTATAGTTTACTATACAATAACGTACTTAATTCCCAAAAGTACAAACTATCCATTCTAAATTAAGCTTCACGAGCTGTAACCAGTCTCGCTGCTTTAAAGCCAAAACCAGAAAACATATAACTAAAATCAAATTTAAGTCAAATTCATCAAAGAGAAACCCTAAATTCACAAAATTAAGCTCCTAAAGTTACTCAGACAAAACCACCTAATCTAACAAGCTCACCTTGCCCGTCAAAGCCCCTCCCGTGCTGATGGTTGAAAGCCAATTATTTCATCGAAAGTTCTTCAAATTTGAACCAGAAAAATTCACTTCTAATCGGCTTTGACAGCAATAAAACTTCAACCAAACTCTTCCATAAACTTACTCCGAGCAGCTCCAAAATGAAATGAAACGACGCTTTTCCAAAATTTTGCCGTCCTCAAAGCAAAAAAAAATAGAATCAAATTCTACACATATTCGCAAAAGGGACAAAGTTATTTTCCAGAGTTACTATTTTTGGATGAAATTTGAGAAAATATTGAGATTCAAGGAATTCAGGAGAGATATGGAGATGTACGGGTAAAATAAGGATTTAGCTTGTGAATTCTTTGTGTCTGAGAAAATATTTCGTTGGGATCCCCGGAGAGTATGATTGACAGCGCGTTGAGAAAGAACACGGACTTGAATTCTGTTTTATTTTCGTTTATTTTTCAGGTAAACAACATAAATTGGTCACCCCATTATCAAAACTTTCCATTTTGGTCACACAAATATTACAGACATGTTATCAGACTTGAGTTTCATTTTCACTTTAATCACTCGTAATAATTTACAATAAAATTGGAGCGTAGGGCTTAGGGCTGTAAATTAATTGGGTTTAAACGAATAAGTTTATGTTTGTGTTATTTTATTTATCTTTTTTGATTAGTCTTCGTTTAAATTTTTAACATCATATTTGTATTCATTTATTTATTTTTAAAATTATTCATGTATAATTCATTTTTTTTAGATTGTTCGTTTATTTAATTTTAATATTAGTTAAACTTTGGTCTACCGCCCGCCGATCAACAGTCTCCTTTACATCCTTTTGCTTGCAAAACAACAAAAAAATTGGTGAAACTAAGTCACTATTCATTAAACTTTTTATGTTTCACAATTTGAACTCTAAAATTTACCTTGTAACTAATTTAGTCCCTACTTTTACCAATATTTAAAAATATAAAAAAATTAAAAGAAAAATGATAACAAGATAAACGAGTCAATAAATGAGTTAATAAATAAGCATGTTCATAAACTTAAACGATTCGAACATGTCGTAACCGTCTTTCGGTTGGGCCCGAAATTGGGCTTCGACTTGAAATAATTGGGTTGGAAGTTGCCACCGACCACTTTAAAACGAATTTAGGTGGGTCGGACACCATCTTATCTGATCTGCGTTTTTACCAGAAATGTGTCGGGTTCGGGAGTCGGTTACGGTCAAGGAAGGAGTAACACCCTTGAACCGCCCTTTCGGTACCAATTAATTTGCCGGTTGTCTTAAATTAAGAAAATTGTAATTTAAAATTATAAGGTAAAAATACGATCACAATTACTTACCTTAGATAGTTTTAAATGTGTGGCCTTAAGAAGGTCAAAAAACTATGTTAGATAAAAAGGTAAGAAATAAATAAATAAATTAAATTAAAATGAAGAAAAAACAAATTAAATAAAAGATAAGATAAAGAAAGCAAATATAAAATAGTAAGTAAAATAAATAAAAAAAATAAAAAATATATATATAAATATATAAATAAAACAAATAAATAAAATAATAATAAAAAAGTAAAAATAATATATATATATATAATAAATAAAAAATAAAAAAATAGTAAATATATATATATATATATAAATTAATAAAACTGATAATAAAAAAAATAATATATATATATATATATATTTAATCTAAAAAATAAAAATATATACTGAAGTAAAAAAGAAAATGCATAAAATGTAAAAAAATATTACATAAAAAAAAGAAAAAAAATAACAAAACAATTAAATAAAATGAGTAACAAAGGAAATGTGCGTATAAATAAAGTTAAATAAATAAAATAATAATAATTAAAACGTAAATGTAAGAGACCGAATCAAAAGTAAAAAAGATGCTACCTTTTATTTCCTTTTCGAATCGTTTACAATAGCTTTGCCTTTGTATTTTTTGTGTTTTCCTATGTATTTTGTATGTAAATCGTGTGTTACAAATGGGGAGGATTACATGTATTTATAGTGAAAAAAACTAACTATTTTTAGAATCCTATTAACAATAGAATCATAATGCAACTAGACTCTTTGCTCGGTTGTTGCACGTTTGTTGGTGTGGTTGTTGCTTTAAAAGATATGGTTGTGGAAGAGTCGTCCTATGAGAGAAACTCTTGTTAGTTCTATCTTTTAAGAAAATGGGTGTCTACAGCTGCCTCTCTTTGTCTTTTTTCGTGGAACGAAAAATAGGACAAAGATAAAAAGACACAAATTTTTGTTCAGTGGAATTGAATAATAACTCCTTGTCGAATTGAATTGCGGATGGCTCCTCTGTCGCGAAGTCGAGTCCATCTTGAAATGATTTGAATTAGAATGTGGATTCTCGTTGTAGTCCACTTTGGTCTTCTTCTCGGTTTAAAGAACTTGGCTAAAAATTTGACTGGAAAGTAATCTCTTGACTCCACAATGTGGTTGATATGCCCTCGAGTTGAATGAAATCGAACTCGAAAAGTCTTCGCTGACATATAGCTTTTCTCGACTTAAGCTATGCTGACGGAAAAAAGGCTTCTTGCTACTAAGGCACGACTAACCCAAACCTTCTTCTCGGCTTGAAAAACCTCGATTGAAGCCGGACAATAGTGTGATTGAGGTGTCATCGAGCTGAATGGAATCAAACTCAATAATTTTATTGACAGATAACCCTTCTTGCCTTGAGTTATGCTATAAATTATATGCCTTAGAGCCGAGCATAGTCGAACTCGAAGGTCGTTTGGTGACAGATAACCCTTCTAGCCTTGAGTTATGCTATAAATGATGTGCCCTCGAAGCTGAGTGTAAAAGAACTCGAGGGTTTGGTGTTTCAAGAGAAACATTTTCAAAGGTTTTTTGTGTGTGTGTTTCAAGAGAAACAATTTTGAGGGTTTTTTTGTGTTTCAAGAGAAACTGTCTCAAGAGGGACAAAATTTGTTTCAAAAGAAACTGTCTCAAGAGAGACAAAACTTAGTTCTAAAAGAAACTGTCTCAAGGGAGACGAAATTTGTTTCAAGGAAAAGATATTCAAAGATTTTGTTTCAAGGGAAACTGTCTCAAAACTCGTTTTAAGGGGAACTGATTTAAATATTTTGTGTTTCAAGGGAAACTTTTTCAAGGTTTATGTTTCAAGGGAGACAAAATTTTGTTTCAAGGGAAACTATCTCAAGAGAGACAAAATTAATTTCAAAGGAAATGTTTTCAATGTTTATGTTTCAAGAGAAACTGTCTCAAGGGAGACAAAAATTTGTTTCAAGGGAAACTACCCCAAGCGAGATAAAATTTATTTCAAGGGAAATGTTTTCAATGTTTATGTTTCAAGGGAGATAAAATTTCGTTTCAAGGGAAACTATCTCAATCGAGATAAAATTCATTTCAAGGGAAATGTTTTCAATGTTTATGTTTCAAGAGAAACTGTCTCAAGGGAGACAAAATTTAGTTCCAAAAGAAAATGTCTCAAGGGAGACAAAATTAGTTTCAATGAAAACATATTCAAATATTTTGTTTCAAGGGAAACTTGGAAGCTGTCTCAAGAGAGACAACGGTGAGCACGATTCCCTTCGTCGTGAAGTTGAAACCGTGTATGACCCATTCGTTGTAAAGTTGAGCCTTGGAATTGGATATCCTTCATCGTGAAGTTGAAATCCAAGTAAGTTGTATTGTTCCGAGTCCAATATCCTCCGCCGTGAAGTTAAAATTGGCTCTGGAACTAAGAAATTGTTTGTTGACAGCCAGCCATTCATTCGCTATGAAGTTGAGCTTGTGTTGTCTCGAGTCCAATATCCTTCGCTATGAGGTTGAAATTGGCTCCGAAATTGGGAAATTGTTTGTTGACAACCAGTCATTCATTCGTTGTGAAGTTGAACTTGTGTTGTCTCGAGTCCAATATTCATCGCTGTGAAGTTAAAATTGGCTCTGAAATTGGGAAATTGTTTGTTGACAACCAGCCGTCCCTTCGTTGTGGAGTTGAACTTGTGTTGTCTCGAGTGGCACGATATCCTCCGTCGTGGAGTTGAAATCGCAGATGGCCTTTTCGTCGTGAAGTTGAGCCTTGACTTGGATATACTTCGTTGTGAAGTTGAAATCCAAGTATTGTATGTTGCGGGTGGACACAATTCCCTTCGCCGTGAAGTCAAAACTGTGGATAACCCCTTTATTGTGAAGTTTGACTTCGAGCTAGATATCTTTCGTCGTGAAGTTGAAATCTACCCTCAAGCGAATTGTGTCGCTTTGAGTTCAATATCCTTCGCCGTGAAGTTGAAATTGACTCTGATTGAAACTGGAAAGTTGTTTTGTTGTCAGACAGTCGCCCCTTCGCTGTGAGGTAGAGCAACCACCATGTGCTTTTGAATCGAGCATCCTTCATCTTGAAGTTGAAACTTGACTCTAAAAGCTGCAAAAACTTATGTATACAAAAAATGATAAATGTGATGCTCTTAAGTATATTTAAGATGCATGTAACATGAATTAGTTCTATTTTATCCCCTGGATGGAGTCTCTTGCTTTGTGTACTTGTTCCTGCATATGGAGGAAATACCTTCAAAAGGTCTGATAATTTGCATCAGGATGTTGAATTCCCAAAGATGCCTCAATATTCGATGTTGAATCTCAAAAAATGCCCCAACATTTGATATTGAATCTTTAAAGATGCCCTCATTGTTCCTGATTTCTTGCTTCAGCATTGATTCTAAGCATGAGTTTTGTGTTTGAGAGCCACATGTCATTTAGCAAGATCCACTCTAGAGAGATTGTATTGTTTTGAAAAAAAAATGTTTTTCTTTCTTTTTTATTTTCAAAGTTCTGAAAATATCAAAAAAGAGTTTCGAAAAATGTTTAACCAAAAGTTTTGAAAATATTGCCCCTTTCACGGTTTTACAATTGAGACAAATCATAAAACTAGAGTTCATTGGATATCAAAGAATTAATTACATTGTTAATCCTTCAATAAATTATAATCGTTTGACACGTGCCAAGATCAAATCTATTTTTGGTTTCAAGACGTCATTTGTAATTTACGTCTTGAACCCCCTTTTATTATTTTTTTTCTATCATGCATTAATTACACTATTTTTTGCAAATAAAGATTAATCCTGATGAGCGGGATGAAATTTGAAGATAGTCTCTTCTGTTTAGAAATCCATGTATGATTAGAATGGACTTTTAAGGCACGTAACGTAGGTCATGGTTCATGGTTATGAAAGAAAGGGATAAAAGGCCCAAACAAGTGTCCAAGGGTGATTGAACCAAGGACCAATTCATTCTGATGTCTTCGATCATATATTGCACAATTTGAATATGCTCGTATATGTCTCTCTCTTGATGCTCCATGATCTTCGAGTGGAGTGATTCAGTAATTCAGAAATGATTGTGCTTGATCAATCTCATTTCATGTCCTATGATCTTCGAGTAAAGTGGTTCAGTGATTTGGAAATGATTGTGCTTGATCAATCTCATAGTTTGAATCTCGATGCGTTATTTGAATCGAGAGAATCTTTGCATATGCATCTTGTCTTATTTTTTCTTCAATTTTCCTTTGTTTTTTCTCTTTTTATTTTCTCTTTGCTTTTTTCTCTTTTTGCTTTGATTAAATCTTTGCACTTGGCATTTGGTTCACTTTTCAGTATCTCATCTTAATCAATGTCTTCACTCGTGTGAGCAGAGTTTCTCCACCTTGCCGTCCATCGTGGAGGGTGATCCTTGGTTAGGGTTGAATCAGAAGAAGAATACTATTGGCTCAAAAGGGGACACAAGGGATATATATTTTCTCCTGTTGTGAAGGGATGAAGAAAGAAAGTCATTCATCATTTCATACATGTAAGTCCTTACATAAGAGGTATCCCAGGGGGATAGATTTTCAAGATTATTTTTATTCACATGAAAACAGTGCAATTAATGCATGGTAGAATTATTATGAGTGAATTCTTCTTTTTGCTTCTTGCCCCCAACATGTCTCAATGTTCATGCTCCCTACGAGATGCCCCAAGTTGTGTCTTAGAAGAAGGCTCATGTTCAAATGAACAACTCAATGCCTTGAGTTTTAATGGCATAAAAATGTCAATTTTAAGTCTAAAAAGACAATGGTGTGACTTTATTTGACTCAAAGAAAGGTATGGGTTTATAAAAAGATAAAGGCAATGTTCAAAAGTTTCAAAGGGAGGTAATGTCAAAATTTAGTCTTTTTGGTAATGACCATGAGTTATTTTGGGTAAAGAATCAAGGTATTTTATTTTGGGGTTTGAGACAGGATAAGAAAGATCTAATCTTGCCATATGTCAAAAATCTATAATTCTTAAAGAATTAAAAGAATCCTTAATTCATTTAATATTCGAAGAACTAAAGATTAAAATTTGTTCAATTGCTCCACCTTAGAAAGTAGCATAAATTCAATCGTTTAAAAGATTAAGCAAACATGAAAGATCAAAGACGTGTTCAAACAAAACAATCCTCTAAGTGCAAATGATATATGCAATGTTCTCTTCTTCGGCTGTTCATGCCCCCTGAATCCATCAAGTTTTGGATCTCGCGCTTCAGCGCCTTAATGAATGTATGGAGCATCCTATGTGGCAACTGCAAACAGCTTCAACATTGTAGCCCTTAGGATATGTGGACTCTTTTCTCAGATCATCCTGACAGGCTTAGTCGTACAACCAGCTGATCGAGCTCATTCGTTGTGATTTCAGTTTTTTTTCTTTTGATGTTACAATCTTGTTTCCATGTGGTGTCATAAGGCTAAAACCACTTCATCGAATTCTCCATGAAGAAATTTCATGTTTATGAAAATGCTTAAAAATGAAATGTAGATGCAAAATGCAAAAATGCATGAAATGTTCGAGGCATTGATACAAAAACATGTCTGTTATTATAAATAATATTTATTAGGACAAAAGTGTTTTATCTTTTAAGAGACAATAAACATATTTAAAAGGTATATCCAGACTAAATTCTCTAGACCCTGAAACAAGTTGACTAGTCTTCTATCTTTGTCTGTCACCGTTCGAATACCCTACCTATTGAAAACATTTTGATATTTCGATATAACAAATTAAGTTAAATGAATTTTAAGATTTTCTAACAAATTCACTAATTTGTTCTTTCTTTTGAGGCCAAAGAGATAACCTTACAACACCCTCAAGAATATACCCCAATTCTTGAGAACACTCTTTCCCAAATAGAAGATTACAAATTTGCAAACTTACAAGGAAAACCTCACAAGGTAAGATGTTTGCATAATTCTAGAACAAGAAAAGAACACTCACAAATAATTACAAATGAGCACAAATGGTGTTCTTTGAAAGCAAGATGAATATTGAAAGGAAAATTGGCTTGATTTGCACAAACTTGGTGTTTGATGCTTTCTCTCTTGTTTCTCTATGATTTCTTGTTGATCAAGGGCTTCAGAACTTGTTTAAATACACCTTGAATCACTTCTGAACGTTGGGGATGATTAGTGAAGATCATATAGCCGATTTAGTGTGAAAACAATTAATAAAACATCTTGGAGCGTGGGGGGAATCGGTACCCCCTATGGGGAATCGGTTCCCTAAGTGTAAAATTCAAATATTTCGACCGTTATACAAGGGGGGAATCGGTACCCCCTGGGGGGGAATTGGTTCCCTCCGAGCATACTGGAATTCTCGGAGCCAAACCATTCATGGGGGAATCGGTACCCCCTTAGGGGGGAATCGGTTCCCTCTGAGCAATCTGGAATTTTTGGCTTTGAAATGGTTCGAAATACTTTGTAAAACTATTTTGAAATTGTTTTAAGATTAAAACTTAATTTTACACTTTGAGTAAGGATTAAAAATGATCTTTGAAAGATTTGGAGTAATGTTTTGATATTCAAATAATTCTATCGAATATACTTAGAAAATCATTTGGAAAATCTTAAAATTCATTTAACTTAATTTGTTATATCGAAATATCAAAATGTTTTCAACAATCTCCCCCTTTTTGATATAACAAAAACATTTTAGTAATTTTAAGATTTTGAAATCAAGTTTTGAAATTACTCCCCCTTACTTTAACACTTCTCCCATTTATCATTTAAAAACACTTTAACACTTCTCCCCCTTTTTGTTAAATCAAAAAGACATTTTAAAGAATTTAAACAAGGTTTTGAAATCAGTTAGCCAATTGATTATATATAATATAAGCTGCTAAGATCACAAGCAAGAGAAACGTTAGCCATTAGTTTTCATAATCAATATTCATAATTAATGTGAAATGGAAAAATTGGTCAAATATCTAATCATGAAGTAAATGATGCAATAATGAATAAATTTAATCACACCAAATAGATAATTTCTAACCATTCATAAATCCAAACAACTTCAAAGTCAATCAATCCACAAATTCAAACATTCCAAAATATTCAAAATGTTAAAACAATAAGTTTGGAGTTCAAAGCAAAACATTGAATCACATATCCGGATCAGTAGGAGGAAAACGAGCTCGCATAGCGGCCATTTCGTTAGTGAGGTCATTAATACGTGCGTTGGTTGCTTCATTATTTGCACGTATTTCCCGAAGAATTTCTAATTGTTGAGCTCCCATTGTGGATAAATGGGACTCTATAGAAGTAAAGCGCGAATCCATAGTAGCGTATCGAAAATTGAATGTCTCCATAAAGGATTGAAAATATGGAGGCATTGGATTTGTTTGTTGTGCTTGCTCTTCGGGCTGCTCAGGTTCATCTTCGGCTTCATCGATGTCTCGCATTAATTGCTCAAGCTCGAGATCTTCGTCAGCTTCGGGTGGAGCTTGTGAAGAACTAGCTCCCGAAGTATTTGCAGAAGATCGAACCCATTCACCGGTTTCCTTATCCTTAATCTATCCCGCTCTCGTTAAGGAAAGAAGGTTAATTTGTTTCTTAATGGGAAAAACGGCATCTAGACCGACTCTAACCCCAGCTTTGGAAAACAGATGACTCAAAATGCAACCGTAAACAAGAGATGAACAGAGTTTTTTGTTAGGAACAAGATTTACGGTTTCAACAATTTCAGCAAAAATAATCTGAGGTAGGTTGATTTTAATATTGTTTTTGAAACAATGTAACCACTAAAGATCTAAGGCTCTAAGAGTAGAATAACGACCTCCGGATGGTCGAAACCACCAAGAGATCATTAGATGAAGAAAACGTTCATGAAGGTCTAGGACACTTGCACTATCCCTTCTTTTATAATGAGATCCTAAAACCTGTTTTTCATTTAAAATCCCATCATTATCTAATCCGAATGTATTGGCTATGTAAGCCGAGTCAATATATAAGAATTGTCCTAGAAGGTAGGAACGAATTCCTATGGTTTCGGTTTCAGCTTGGTTTTTAACACAAACGACTTTAGAATAGAAAATACGAACAAGTTGATGGTAAACGATGGGTTCTAGGTCAAAGAGTTTATCAAATTTCCACTCTTGTAAAAGAGGAAGATATTTAAAATTGATAGCTAACATAGCTTAACGAGAAGGAATACGTTCTTCCCGGATTTTGTAAGAGTCGAAATATTGATACACGAATTTTGGATAGTCAAATTAGGATCAATAGGATTAGGATTAGAAATTGGAATAGGTGGAGGATTTGGAGGTGGATTTGGTTGACGGTGTGAACGACTAGATGAAGACCTAGCACGTTTAGGATTGGACATGGTTTAGGAAATCGGAATAGAATTGATAACCTGCAATTTAGAAAACACATGTATGCAATTCAATCAATCCCACAACTCAATTGAGTCCACAATATTTCAAGGTTCTCTAAATCAATCCTAATGGGCAAAGTTTTTGAAAAACTTTTGAAAAATATGGTTTTGAGAAACAATATATGTATAGTTTTCATAATAACAACATAATTTAATCAAAACACAATAATTTGAAAATTAATTTTTTTTTATTTCGAAAAAATTTTGAAAAAAATCTTGTGTTTTTGATGAAATTAGTTGTAATATCTAGTTTCTAATTACTAACTAATCAATGCCCGATCAAAAAATTCAACCTAGAACTAATTAAAACTAGTTCTATGTTCATAAATTGATAAAAAGAAGTTTTGGAAAAATACCTTGAATGATTTCGGATTTGAGTGAGATTAGATGAAGTTTGCACGTTTTTGATGATTCCAACAGGTTTAGAGGATGATATTTAAAGTGAATTTCGATTAAAAACGTTGATTTGAGGTAAAAATGGAGATTTGAATGCTTAGAGGGTGAGAAACGGCGGAAGGAAGAAAATAAGAGAGGTTTGAGCAAATATTTGGTTCTGCCCGTGTTAAAACCAGAACCCTAGGGGGGGTATCGATTCCCCTGTGGGGGGAATCGGTTCCCTTTCAAAGGGGAATCGGTTCCCTCAAGGGGGGATCGATTCCCTCTGCACCAAAATGCTAAAATCCGATTTTAAACACCCAAAATGCTAAATTAATTTCCTCTAGTAGTATTGACAACTCATATATTGAAAATTAATCATGTTCAAACAATTCAATTAATCTTTAAATGATATTTGAACATAAAATTAATTTTTCATCACTAATCATAAACTCCCCCTAACTAATAGCAATGAATGCAATAAAAAAATTACTATTATAAGCATTTTTCATTTATTATTAAAAGTGCTAAAATTATTTTAAACACTCAGCGAAGATAGATTGGTCAAACCTAATTCTCTCCTAAGTGTCCAAAATCGTTCCTTGTCTAAAGGTTTTGTAAAGATATCCGCTAATTGGTGCAAAGTATCAACAAATTCTAGAACTACATCTTCCTTAGTGACATGGTCTCTAATGAAGTGATGTCTTATTTCAATGTGCTTAGTTCTAGAGTGTTGGATGAGATTTTTAGTGAGACAAATAGCACTAGTATTGTCACACTTGATAGGAATGGTACATACTTCAATTCTATAATCAAAAAGTTGTTGTTTCATCCATAAAACTTGTGCACAACAACTACCAGCTGAAATGTATTCGGCTTCAGTGGTAGATAATGCAACACAATTTTATTTCTTTGAAAAACAAGAAATTAACATATTTCCAAGGAATTGGAAAGTACCGGAGGTGCTTTTCCTATCTAATTTGCATCCTCCATAATCCGCATCAGAAAAAGCATACAAGCTAAAGCTAGAGTCTCTAGGATACCAAAGTCCTAAACTAGGAGTGTCTTTAAGGTATCTAAAGATTCTCTTAACAGCTAGTAAACGTGATTCCTTAGGACATGATTGAAATCTAGCACGTAAGCAAACACTAAACATAATATCCGGTCTACTTGCAGTTAGATAAAGTAGAGATCCAATCATTGACCTATATGATTTAACATCTACACATTTACCTCCTTCATCTAAGTCAAGCTTTGTTGAAGAGCTCATTGGAGTGTCATGAGGTTTCCCATTTTCCAGTCCAAACTTCTTGAGCATATCTTTGACGTACTTAGCTTGATTGATGAAGATGCCATCTTTTCTTTGCTTGATTTGGAGTCCCAAGAAAAATGAGAGCTCCCCCATCATGCTCATCTCAAACTCACTTTGCACTAGCTTAGAAAATTCTTGGCAAAGAACATCATTAGTAGAACCAAATATTATATCATCAATATAAATTTGAACTACTAATAAATCTTTGCCTTTATGCTTCAAAAACAATGTAGTGTTAACCTTCCCTTTTGAAAAACCTTTTTCAATTAAAAAAATTTGACAATCTTTCATACCAAGCTCTAGGAGCTTGCTTTAAACCATAAAGAGCTTTTTTCAATTTTAAAACATGATCCGGAAAATTTGAATCTTCAAAACCTGGAGGTTGTTCCACATACACTTCTTCTTTTATAAAACTATTTAAAAAATGCACTTTTAACATCCATTTGATATAATTTAAATTCATTGAAACATGCAAATGCTAATAACATTCTAATTGCTTCCATCCTAGCTACGGGAGCGTATGTTTCATCATAGTCTATGCCCTCTTCTTGAGTATACCCTTGAGCAACAAGTCTAGCCTTGTTTCTCACTATATTACCACTCTCATCAAGCTTATTTCTAAATACCCATCTAGTACCTACAATAGATTTATTACTAGGCCTTTCAACTAATGTCCATACTTTACTTCTCTCAAATTGATTTAACTCTTCTTGCATAGCCATAATCCAATGTTCATCATTTAATGCTTCTTTAATATTCTTAGGCTCTATGCATAAGATAAATGCAACATAATTATAAATATTTCTAAGAGAAGATCGAGTTGTTACCCCTTTGGATGGATTACCTATAATTTCACCATCCTTGACATAGTTGTACTCTGTTGGATAAGATACTTCCCTTTCTTCAATGGTTGAATTCTCAAGAGGATCATGAGTTTCCTCATTTTTCGTTTCTTCCTTTGATGATGGTTCTCCAACGTCATGTCTAACGTCATTTGTATTTATAACACATACATCATCATTCACACAAGAATCCTTCCTCGGAAGGGGATTATCATCGAAAACAACATGTATAGACTCTTCTACAACTAAAGTTCTATTTTTAAATACTAAAGATGAAGCATTAGAACAATTCATCATGTTTTCAAAAGTAATCCAAAATGAAAAAGGTTACTCTATAACTAGTGTTAGGAGTGATCATGGAACTGAATTTGAAAATCTTGGATTTACTGAATTTTGTAACTCTAACGGTATTAGCCATAATTTTTCTACACCTATAACCCCTCAACAAAATGGAGTTGTTGAGAGGAATATCGAACTTTAGAAGAAATGGCTAAAACCATGCTTTGTGAAAATAATTTGCCAAAATATTTTTGGGCGAAATCCACAAATACCGCTTGTTATGTTGTAAATCGAGTAATGATTAGGATATTTCGATATAACAAATTAAGTTAAATGAATTTTAAGATTTTCCAAATGATTTTCTAAGTATATTCGATATAATTATTCGAATATCAAAACATTACTCCAAATCTTTAAAAGATCATTTTTAATCCTTACTCAAAGTGTAAAATTAAGTTTTAATCTTAAAACAATTTCAAAATAGTTTTACAAAGTATTTCGAACCATTTCAAAGCCAAAAATTCCAGATTGCTCAGAGGGAACCGATTCCCCCCTAAGGGGGTACCGATTCCCCCATGAATGGTTTAGCTCCGAGAATTCCAGTATGCTCGGAGGGAACCGATTCCCCCCCAGGGGGTACCGATTCCCCCCTTGTATAACGGTCGAAATATTTGAATTTTACACTTAGGGAACCGATTCCCCATAGGGGGTACCGATTCCCCCCACGCTCCAAGCTGTTTTATTAATTGTTTTCACACTAAAACGGTTATATGATCTTCACTAATCATCCCCAACGTTCAGAAGTGATTCAAGGTGTATTTAAACAAGTTATGATGCCCTTGATCAACAAGAAATCATAGAGAAACAAGAGAGAAAGCATCAAACACCAAGTTTGTGCAAATCAAGCCAATTTTCCTTTCAATATTCATCTTGCTTTCAAAGAACACCATTTGTGCTCATTTGTAATTATTTGTGAGTGTTCTTTTCTTGTTCTAGAATTGTGCAAACATCTTACCTTGTGAGGTTTTCCTTGTAAGTTTGCAAATTTGTAATCTTCTCTTTGGGAAAGAGTGTTATCAAGAATTGGGGTATATTCTTGAGGGTGTTGTAAGGTTATCTCTTTGGTCTCAAAAGAAAGAACAAATTAGTGAATTTGTTGGAAAATCCTTAGTGTGGATAGCTAAGGTAGTGGACGTAGACTTTGATTGAGAAAGTTGAACCACTCTAAATCGATGTGCAATTACTTTCAATTTTCTGCAAAAGCTTCCACCAAATTTTTAATTGCCAATTCACCCCCCTCTTGGCCAATTCCGTCAATCGATTAACTCAACACTACCGAACCGCTCCGGCTTCTCTGGCTAAATCGTGCAAGTGACGAGCTGTTTTTTGTACTTATTCCCAGAAGTATTGAATGACTGCATCTCTGGCTTTCATCCTTTGCTGAACCTGTTCTATAACGGAAACATCATTGAAATCCTCCATCAAAGGGATTATCTGAAGTTCATTGAATTTGTCGACACTGGTTTCCAATTCAGCTATCGTTTTGTCATCTTGTTCTTGTTGTCTTTGAAGGGATTCTCAAGGTCAGTAACCTTTTTCTCGTCTTGCCTCTACCATCTTTGTCAACCCATTTTAAAAAATTTGACTTTTGATCTATTTGATTGTGGGCATCATGTCTTCTTGATCGAATGTGACACATAGTTGTCTTCCAGATTATCCTCATTTTCTTTCTGAGTCTTTTCTGACCATAGCTGGACCCCTCTATTTTTAACCTCTTGTATTACAACCCCTTTGTCCATTAATCCAGATCATTCATGTTTAAACAAACACGTTTTTAGTGGATCAACACCTCTTTTAAATGATGCAAATGATGAAAACAAAATAAAAGAGAACAAAAGTAAAATATAGTTAGTGAGGTAAATCAAAACAATAATAAAAACGAAAAATCCTACCCCACATACCCGGACATGATCTCTATCTCGCATGCTAATTCCACACAAATCCTAACTGCATATTTGTCTAGTTTGCATGCTTTGAACAGAAAGTAAAGCATGAAACAAAGCATTATAGGGTTTGAAAAGAGGTTTTGGGGTGGGCTCTAATTCCCTATAATCTTCCGGTTTAGGTTCTAGAAAACGGTACCCGAGTTCTCCTTGCCGGCACCCCCTTGGGCTTACCAGACCCTTAGTCCTAAACTCATCACAGGCTTGTGTGGAATAAGTTAAACTCGAGAGGACACATTCCCTTATGTTTATGCGATGAATTAATTCACACGAAGACATAAGGTATATGAATCCCGAAGGCTACTTGCTAGGCATGTGCGGTGAATAAATTCACACGAAGGCGTTGCTTTTACCCCCACTTAAATAGGGTTCGGAGCTCAGGTTTAGAGCCTTAAGTGAAAAACAAACTTTGAAGGGTTGAAATCATTAGAAAACGGTTAGTACAACTATTTACTCTAAAATATAATCAAAAGTAAGCAATAAGGATCGAAATGTTACCTTACAATTTAAACTTACCCTTTTCGTTAAAAAGACAACTAGAAATTACCTTAGCCTGACTCACTTACATGTCCCCAGCGGAGTCGCCAAGCTGTCGTAACCGTCTTTCGGTTGGGCCCGGAATTGGGCTTCGACTTGAAATAATTGGGTTGGGAGTCGCCACCGACCACTTTAAAACGAATTTAGGTAGATCGGACACCATCTTATCTTATCTGCGTTTTTACCAGAAATGTGTCGGGTTCGGGAGTCGGTTACGGTCAAGGAAGGATTAGTACCCTTGAACCGCCCTTTCGGTACCATTTAATTTACCGGTTGTCTTAAATTAAGAAAATTGTAATTTAAAATTAAAAGGTAAAAATACGATCACAATTACTTACCTTAGATAGTTTTAAAGGTGTGGCATTAAGAATATCAAAAAACCATGTTAGATAAAAATGTAAGAAATAAATAAATAAATTAAATTAAAATGAAGAAAAAACAAATTAAATAAAAGATAAGATAAAGAAAACAAAGATAAAATAGTAAAAAAATAAATATAAAAAATAAAGAAAAAGAAGAAAAATATATATAAATAAAACAAATAAATAAAATAATAATAAAAAAGTAAAAATAATATATATATATATAAATAAAAAAATAGTATATATATATATATAAATTAATAAAACTGATAATAAAATAATATATATATATATATATAATCTAAAAAAATAAAAATATATACTAAAGTAAAAAAGAAAATGCATAAAATGTAAAAAAATATTACATGACAAAAATAACAAAACAATTAAATAAAATGAGTAACAAGGGAGATGTGCATATAAATAAAGTTAAATAAATAAAATAATAATAATTAAAACGTAAATGTAAGAGACCGAATCAAAAGTAAAAAAAATGCTACCTTTTATTTACTTTTCGAATCGTTTACAATAGCTTTGTCTTTGTATTTTTCGTGCTGTCCTCTGTATTTTGTATGTAAATCGTGTGTTACAAATGGGGAGGATTACATGTATTTATAGTGAAAAAACTAACTATTTTTAGAATCCTATTAACAATAGAATCCTAATGCAACTAGACTCCTTGCTCGGTTGTTGCACGTTTATTGGTGTGGTTGTTGCTTTAAAAGATATGGTGGTGGAAGAGTCCTCATAGGAGAGAAACTCTTGCTAGTTCTATCTTTTATGAAAATGGGTGTCTACAGAACACATCTTTATTCGTTCATTTACTAAATGAACATAAAAATTATGTTCATACTCATTTATTAACTTAATAAACAAGCATAAACATATATTATACGTACGATTCACAGACAATTCGTCAAACACTCTATTCATTTACACCATTACGTAAGACCTAAAATTCCGACCTCTATCCCAAAGAAAAACAACTCATTTAAAGTGAAATTGGAATGATAATGGTTTTAAGTTCATATTTTTTATATAGAAAGTCGTTAGTTTTATTAAAGTATAAAATATCCAGAATTACAATGAAATTTTATAAGTATAACTGTAAACGTAAAGTAAATTTATAATTAGGACATTTTCCTATAACCACTTATACAAAAACTAGCCATCTATATCACACAATGACCAAGAAAGGAAAAGGTTAAAAAACTTAACCAAAATACTTGAACAAAATAAAGATACGAACAAATCTGACTGCATCGACAAACGAACCACAAAAGGGGATGGAGTTATTAAAATACAACCGACAAATCGTAAATCAGAGTCAAGCAACGTGAGAAAACTATCCGCAAAATGTAAAATGCGTATCCAAACCAATCAGAGGGTCCAAATCAGAAAACATCAATATGATAACATATAAATGTCATATTGATCAGTCGTGACGATTTCAAATCCAACCCTGAAAAAAAGATAACGAAAACAATGACAAAAAACCGAAAACTACAAAAAGTCATAGATAAATTGCCACAAAGACAGAGATAAACATCTCATAAAAACATAATTATTCTTTAAAAAAAAGGAAAAAAGACAACCGACGGTCTGCAATCAACATTAAAACCATTGTCGTCGTCGACTAAACAAACAAAAGAAAAAATTGATTTAATTTATAGAAAATAACATAAATTGCAACAACAAAAAAGAGTAAGTTCAAATTTAAATCATTTACATTAATTGTGTATCAAATATTATGTTAATTTTTAAAGTTATCTAAAATAAATATAAAATAATATTTGTTCATAATTTTTTTTAATTATGGATAATATGCTCGAATTAAAATCCTTAAAAGGAGAGGTCACCCAATTATTTTATTTGTATGTTAAACTAAAATCTAAATCTAAATCTAAAATCAGATACGAAAAAATGTAACTAATTTGTGTATAAAATAGTAGATTCGTTCAAATACTTGTAAACATCGTAGAGTTAGATTTCAGAAATTGCTCATTTCTGTGCTCATTAAATGACTTAATTTATTTTTTAAATAGTTAAATTATATCTTTGGTATTTAAAAAATATTTTATTAATAATATATGTCTAATATTATTAACATTATATTTTTAGGTATTTAAATTGTAACCGCCGTTAAATTTAATTGTTATTTAACACATGTTACGCATATAAAATTTATAAAATTATTTTATTTTAAAAACTTAACATTATAAATTAAAAAAAAAACTAAAAAATCTTTAAATTTTATATCTTTTGCCATCAATTAGTCACTGTGTTGAATCTTTCACAAACAACTTGAAAATATAATATATATTAATATTTTATTTAAAAAAATTAAATTATTAATAATATTAATATTTATGTATTGATTTTTTTAAAAATATATTATAAGGTTTTTATTTATTTAAAGTTTATGTTCGAATTTGAGTTTGAGGTTTTAATCAAATTAAATTTAAGATTTTTTTTTCTTTTCAAGCTTTTACAAGTTTCAATTCATATTTTTGAGTTCAAGTCAGAGTTTAAAAATTTTAGCCTCGCGAGTTTTCGAGTCAAGTCGAGTTTCATGCTAAATTTTTTGAATCGAGTCGAACTTAACAATACTTAAATTCGACTCAAATTATTTACATCCCTATTCATCAGAACCATCTAACCGTCGCGATCAAAATTCAATCTTTCACCTATCATAAAATTATGACGATTGTCGTGAAAATCACTACGAAGATATCCATGTTAGATATTAAGTTTATGTTTTTCGGCGATTTCGAATATCACAACCGTCCCTGTGTTACACGGTTGCATCTATTGAGTTTCTTATTCTGCTTCGAACAAAATTCAACCGAGGGTATTCATTTCGGCGGTGGGAGAGAGAGACAACGGGGTTGGATTATTTATAATTAAAAAATTTAAAAGTATAACAGATCAAAAAATTCTTTAAAGCACCGAGTCCTATTTTCAGGTGTAGTTAACCATTGGAAATGTATTAAGCCTCGTTAAATTGTTTAATTTGTTTGATCCTAATGTCGGGCTATTTCAGAAATGAGAATTCTCAACAGTCGCCCTCCATTTCGTCTTCCTTGACCAAAAACCCTGCTGCATGTCAAGCTGCTGAACAACGACCGCATGATAAGGAGTCGATGAAGGTGATCACCATGAGAATCAGACCGGTACTAGAAACAAGGGAAACGCTGTTGCATGCTGGAGAAATCAATTCATCAAAGTAATCAGTCTTTTTTTGTTTTTCGATAGTCTCTTATTTGTTTTTCATTTGTTGAGACTGGAGCTGATGAAACATGTTTACCATTGTTCTCCCTCTCTTCTTAGTATATTTGCAGAGAGTAATTAATGAAGTGCGATCAGCAGAGTTGAGCACCCATGGGTTCAAATTTTTAATTTTAGGGTAACGAAGCTGATGAAGGCGATGGAACTAGTGTGTCCACCGATCACCATGGGTAAATTACCTAAAAATCCTTTATATATTCGTTATACCTTGGCTAGTAGTCAATGAAGTTGAATTTTTATATATAGTCTTTCCAATTAATGCTTTGTTATTAACATGTGCTCATCATGATCAAATCATTTTTCCCTTTTTACTTCAAATCGTTGAAATGGAGTTGGCAACTTATTTTAGTTGGATTGCACCTTTGATCTTGTTATACACCGTTGCTTCTGCGTAAGCAAAGGAAACCGACTCATTTAACTGTTAGTTTCTGAATCAAACATTGCAGTCTATATTTGGGATAGAAATAATAGGATTGAATTTGGTTTAAATGCTATTTGAGAGTTCAATTTATAGTGGTTGATGATAGGCATGCATGATGCATCTCGATATATTCACTTCAATAATCCCTTTTCTCTTTATGATTCTTGCATCATAATGAGCAATCCAAAAGCCAAAATTTGTTTAAAGAAGACAACTCCATGATGCCTGAATTAAAATGGATAATGTTGCTTCTAGCTACTTCTTTTTAAGGCATTAATACGAGCAGAGCACATGTTAATATATTGATGGGTGATCAGCCAAATTTGTTATGAAGTTTTAGAAAACAAAAAATCTATAAAGAAAGAAAGACATGGTAATATATCAGTGCCTGATTTATTAAATGTTTTGAGCAGTTTCTAACAGACTTCAAGTCTCGCAGAAATTAGTTATTTTAAAATATGGTATATATTGAAACATCTAAGGAAATAATTAAACCTTTTGAGAACACGGGCTCTATTATATGTTACTGTTTGTTTTGCTTTGCTTTATAAAATGATTGATAAATGGATTCTATCTTTAATTTCAGGACAGGTATGATTCACATAGTACATACGTCACATCATTGTGAACTCGGTGATCTTCTGGTAAGAAAATTCATAGTAACCAGTCCTAACATTTTGTCAACTTATTTAAATTTTAACAGTTTTGGTAATAAAAAGGTTATTCACTTATTCTATGTATGCATAGCCAATGATGCTAATCGGTTGTTCCAAGGATGGAAGGTTTTTCTGTGCCTGTAACCGTAGTTATGAAGTTTCCTTATACCATGAATTATTGTTATTTCATTAATGATATACACCTTTTCAGATATTTTTTCTATATTTAGACTTGGCAGATAGAGGTAAATAACAAAAGAAATTTATTTTGACAGATAATTAGTGTGGAACTTTTTTTTTTTTGAATTTGAATATTGATTATTTTAAAACTGAATTCTACCGTTTGTAACTCCTAATTGAATTGTGAACCTGGAATCACCAAACACATGTAGGTCATGAAGGCCATAAGCTGATTCCTAAGCCCCACTCTTTTCTCTATCTTTACTTACTCTTAGTCCTTTGGACCAGAACATTTGCATACATATTTGAGCATAATTTTTCTTGTAATGACTGAATGCTTCCGAATTTTGGACATTTGAACCAATTCAAATGTCGTCTCATAGGTATAGATGACGAGACGAGGTCCTTTGCATTGTGAAATATTTCTAGTGCTGGAATTAATAAACCGTGATCATAATGTAAGAACCGAGAGAAAAATGAAAGTAGTTTGCAATTGATAATTTCATGCACTGTGACTTTATAGCAACACTTACTCATCATATATGATTAAATGAGCTTGACATCAAAAAAAAAAAATGAGCTATAACTACAGATGATTAACAGATGTCAAGATCGGGAGAAAGATGAAGAGTGACAGAAAAATGCTCTCCCATTCTTATATTAAATTCCTTAGTTGGCTTTACTTACCTTAGTGGCAGCATATAAACTAAAAAAATTATTGCAAGAACTCAAAATTAGTTTAAATAAAAACTCTTTTCCCTTTCTGTCTGAAATAAAAATATGAGGATTAGAAAGAGATTTCCCTCTTTTCCCATAGTACCAAGTTCAGTTGCTTCTTCTTCAGAAGCTCCATCTCAACAAGAAGAGATGGAAGTATCCTCTTTCCAGTACCTGCTGAAAGAACAGCTAGAGGAGCATCACAAGATTATGTGCACACTGACTGGAAGGATATAATGGCAAGAGCACACAAACTGCTTGGATCTTCATCACATGGTGCTAATTACCGCACTGTTCATCCCCGTGTATATGATGCGCATTCCAGCACCGTACCTGTCATTAAAGAAGAAACTGGCACAGAGCTTCAGTCAGGAAATGGAAAGAACAAGGGTCTTTTGGAACAAGAAAATCCAACTAAAAAAATGGTTTTCTTTTGTCATTTCTATTCATTTCATATCTTTTCCCTTATGATCCCTCATCATCATTTTTTGTGCTTCACGATTTTGAGTTTCTTGGAGTTCCATCTTCCATGAAATGTTGATCTATGATCTTATACCAATAAGTTTACTAAAGGGTTAAGAAATATTTTATTTATTTATTTTTTGTTGTTATGATTTTGTTTATAGGTCATCAAGCTAGGCGGTGGATTCTCCAATTCTCAGAAGTAAATTTTTGATTCCCCTTCTGCTAATTTTTAATCAAAACTAGAACTGATAATTTGAAGAAAATTATCTATATTCTTAGCATTTAAACGTATAAAATACCATGAGTTTTATCTTAACATCATAGATTAACGAGCTTAATTTTGATGTTCTAGGAAACAAAATTATTCTGGTACTGGTATGTCAAATTGGAAAATGGTGACTGTTTCTTCTTCTCAGAAAGGTATGCTTTCTTCCTAGGGTTTAAAATGGTTCTATAATTCAGTTTTCTTTCTTTCGCGCCTTTGGAACGTTATTACACCGTAACGGTTTTATCTTATTCTTGGAAAGGTATGCTACATTGTTTTAAAATTCAGTTCTCTTTTCGCGCCTCTAGGACATTAGTAACCGTTAACTTTGCCATTTGTAAGTCGGTACTAATGCTTACCTGTGCTATATTTCCATTTACAGCAGTCCAAAAGAACTTCAATTTAGGATATAGTAACCGATTCCATTGATCTATGTAATACCAAAAATAATTTATCTTGTTATCAGTCTAGGATTTCATATATATGTCCCTCGCAAATCGCGACTATACCAAGGAATCAATAACATGAAAACTTTGTTACTAATGATTCACTTTATTATTGAATAACAATGAAATTTATTTATTTTGATTAGTAAAATTAATAGTTTTAGTTTATGTGTGGATGCATTTGTATGTATATATTATTTATTTATCTGTATAGGTTTTGTACTTTTGTTCTCTTATTGTGTCCAGTTTGTTTTGTTAATGAACTTTGATCCTCTTATGGAGTTTCTTTGCTAGTCAGAGCTTTCAGATGATTTCTAGGCTGCTTGTATCTGTGTTTTTTAGTCTGAGGTATTTTATGGTCTCTTTAAGGTGGATTATGTGTAGGTTATTTTCTCTCTCATTCTAATTACCCTTTTGGGCTTTAAAAAACTGTATTTTGGCTGAGCTGAAAAAAGGAGTAGAGTGTATTCGTTTCCTCGTTCGTGCATGTAACTACTGATTGAAGTTTCGTAATGTTCACGTGAATGTAAAAAAAAATAATTACAGTATAGCTGCAGCCAAACTAGGCATAGATGTAGATTTGCAAAGTAAGAACTGCATGTCAAACTTGCCTTGATTATGGATATTGATTTTATTGGACATTACATACTATGTAACATTCCATTGTTATGCACGTATCTACGTTTTCCAGCAAGTCCTTTTACATCTGTGGGCTGTAGAATCGGAAAATTTTGGATTTTGAGTGTGTTTTAGCCTTTTAGGTTTGTTTTAGATTCGGTTTAGGTTTAGAGTGCATTCATTTCCATTTTCATGCACGGAATTACTGCCTGTAATCTGCATGTGAACGTAAAAAGGATATTAAGGTACTACCATAGACATAGATTTGCAACTTACTACTTCGTGTCAAAGTTGCCTTGGTTATGGATATTAATTTTATCACATACTATGTGATATTCCATTGCCATATGTTAAGTATTCTTGTTTCCTGCGAGTCCTTTACATACTTGAGCAGGAGAATTGGAAATTTTAGATATTGCATGTGTTTTAGCCTTTAGACCTTGAGCACCAACTGATAGAACTACAAAGGCCTAAAATCCAATATTCTGCTCAATTCGTAGAGGAACCTTTGTTTCTTGAGAATTAGGAATGTAGGTGAGAAAAATAAGTGCAAAGGGTGGCGTAAAATCTAAAGAACAATAATATATATCCCATTATGTGTGCTATTCCATTAAATAACATGAAGATTGCATGATTCATAGGTTTTTTTCTATGTACCAAACATTTAAATCAAATAATGGTACATGCATATCCTACAGTTTTATTCCTCTTTTTACATTCGACCCTGCAACCAACTGAAACTCTACATGGATTCTCTCTCTTTTTTTTTTGGTTTTAAATTGATCCTTTTTCAACTGATATACATGCAAACAAGGTACTCAAAATCAGTTGCACAAAGCATGTCGCTTTGGAAGTCTTGTTTAATGTTAATGATTATAGGTTCTATTAAGCTGCTATTATTTTATTCTTGTTGGATTGATGCAAAGGAGATGTTTCCAGGAAATAGCAAGTATTGGAAAGCTGAAACTGCGGTGAGGATTGGCTGTCGTAAGGAAAGGACTAAAGCAAGGCCACTGATGGAGGTAGGATCATCGAGGCGTATTTGTGCCAATGGTAGCCCTGTAATGAAATACAAATACGAAGCCAACAATGAGGATGAGGATGGGTACTCATCTGACTCCTCCATTGAGGGAAAAGTTAGGATGAGGAGTTTAAGAAGCGTATATGCTGACCTCCGAAGCCGCATCCCTAGCTTCTCAAGGCTGAACTACAAGCTGAAAGATTACTGACAGAAGGTCTCTAGATGAAGATCTATTCAGTGGGTAAGACATATAGTAATTATATATCGCTTCACCAAGGTTATGAGTTAGTTAAATTAAGATTCAAAAACAGCAGAGGTTATAATTTAGCTAACTCAAGCTTCAAAAACGACAGATACTTGAATAAATGCTAAACTCAAACAATGGCTTTGATTAATTTCTCTGCCTTGTTTATGAATCCTGAAGAATGATGTTTCAGGAAGTTGTTTTTTTTTTTTTATAAATGAAAGGATTGTTATAATTGCATGTTGTCTTTGTTATTTTTTTTTGTTGAAGTTAAGGTTGTCTAACAAAAAAATCTAGATTTTCCAGGGTAAATTAGGAACATATTTATTTAAAAAAAGTGAACTTTTTTTGGGGAACACTCTAATAAGGTTGGAATAGGTCAATTTTATTAAGTACTAGTTAGGTTTAAGTACACAATTGATCTCTCAACTATAGGATATTATTTTATTAAATCTCTCGATTATTACAAGTTATAAAATGGTCCTTTGGCTATAGAGTGTTGTTTTGTTGAGCCCCTCGACCACTAAAAGTTATAAAATGGTCATCCGACTATTCATTATGTTCTAAACTCGTCATTTTCTGTTAAATAATTGACGGTATTTTCAACTGAACATTAACTTGCTAACTGTAATATAATAAAATATGATCTTAGAGTCTCAAACAATTATCATATCTCAGTTATTATGTTCACGTCCAGCTTAGACAAACACCAATATTTTAACAGAAAATGATTAGTTTAAAACATAATGAATTGTCGGGTAACCATTTTGTAACTTTTAATAGTCGAGAGACTTAACATTTTATATTCGGATGACTGTTTTATAACTTTTTAGTAGTTGATGTATTAAATAAAGTAGTACCTTATAGTCAGTACTATTTGTGTACTTGAATACCAAAAGTTAAAGTAATATACCATTTACTGATTTCCTTCCTTTTTTTTATAGGTCATCAAACAAGGATGTGGAAAGGCCGGAAAACAGATACTCGACCTCTCCTTCAATTCTCAAAAGTGAACTTTCAGTCCCCAAACTACCAAAATTTGTCTCCAAAAACTGGAAATTTAAAGAAAACTGTCCATATACATGCCTATCATTCAAAACATATAAAAAGCCACAAATTTTATAAGATCATAGATTAACGTGCTTAATTTATAATATTAAATTACGGCCGCAATTCAACATCAAGGTTGCATATTAATATTTTTACAGGTGAGGCAAATGAAGGAGTAATTATATAGATATTTAAATAAAATTTAAAATTAAAATATTTTAAAATTTAATAATACATTTAATAAACAAATTAAAATTCACTAATAAATAATCATATCACCACGGTTGTGATGTTTTAAGACTTTGCATCCTAATTAAACTAGAAATTAAAGTTTAATACTAAAAATTAGAATATTTTAAAGTTAAATGATAAAGGTAATACATCATCTAAAATTCAGGGATATTTTGTGTAATTTACCTCAAAATAAAACAAAATTGTATACAACTAATCGGAGTCTAAAAATTTACCCCTTCCCGCCCGTTGCCAATCTTTCTCTTCCCGAATATCTTTCAAGAGAAATCTGTCACAGATTAATGGCTCTTACAAATTTATGGGTGCTCATTGAAAACATTACACAACAATGAAAAAAGCGTCCTTTTTTCTCTATCTCCAATTTGGTTGGCGTTGATGTTAATGATGGAAATGACGTCTTTTTCCAGACAAACCTTATCTTTAGACTACATGGCATTGTTATTGAACAAGTGTTTGAAAGCCAAAGCCTTAAAGCCAGGCAAGCAACTTCATGCTCGGTTGTTGGTTAATGGGACTGACATGGAAGTTTTGTCTTTGAGTTCAAAGCTTGTCGGAATGTACGCCGGTTGTGGAGACATGAAATCTTCTACTTTCATATTCCAAAGAATCAAAATCCCAAATGTTTTTGCTGGGAATTGGGTGGTTTTAGCCTCTGCTTTTAATGGTCACTTTAAAGAGGCAATTGGGTACTTTTCGTTGATGTCTGAATCTATAAATCTTTGCAATAAGTTCACATTTTCTGTTGTTTTGAAAGCTTGTGTTGGGCTCATGGATTTGAACAAAGGAAAAGAGGCTCATTCTGTTGTTAACAAGCTGCGTTTGGAAACTGATGTAAATGTTGGTAACAGTTTGGAAGTCATGTATTGCTAGTGTGGGAATGTGAGTTATGCAAGGAAAGTGTTCGATAGAATGCTTGACAGAGATGTTGCTTCTTGGACACCCATGATTTGTGGTTATTGCAATGTGGGGAAGGACGAAGAAGCTCTTGGTTTGTTCGAGAGGATGAAAATGGAAAGGTTGCAGCCAAATGAGTTTACATGGAATGTGATGATAACAACGTTTGCTAGGAGGGGAGATATCCGTGCTGCATTTGCTCTTTTTGGTCGAATGACTAAAGGAGGTTTTCTTCCTGATTTGGTTACTTGGAACACTGTTATTTCCGGGTTTGCTCAAAGGCATTGCCCTTTTGAAGCATTCAACTTGTTTCGATATATGTTCGTTTCCGGTATCAAACCAAATCATGGGACCGTAACTGGATTGCTTCCGGCATGTGGATTGACAGGTTTCATTCGAATAGGTAGGGAGATTCGTTGCATGATTTATAGATTGGGACTAGATGTCAACATGTTCATCGCTAGTGAGAGATGCTAGGAATGCCTTTCACAATATTCCTTATAAGAATGCAGCATCATGGAATGCTTTGATTGGATGTTACGGGAAGCACGGCATGGTTGAATCGGCAATAAAGATGTTTGAGAGGATGCAGGAAGAAGGGGTGCAGGCGAATGATACGACTCTGACTTGTGTTCTTTCTGCAGCCACAGCGGTTATGTCGAGGAAGGTTTGAGGATATTTACATCGATGAAACAAATATATGGTATTGAAGGCGCCAAAGAACACTATGCCTGTGTTCTTGATATGTTGTGTCATGCCGGGAGGATCGTAGAAGCTTATGAATCGGTGAAGGAAATGCCATTTGGAGTTACGGACTCGATATTGGTGCTTTCTTCAATGGTTGTAAAGTCCATGGGAGAAAAGATTTGGCGAAACTGATGGGCGAACAAATTCTTAAAATGGAACTGAAAAGGCCGGGTGGTTTCGTTACACTCTCGAATATTTATGCTGCTGATGGAGAATGGGAGGCTGTGGAGAACGTAAAAAGGTCGTGAAAGAAAAGAAAATCCACAAGAAACCCGGCTTTAGTTGCGAGTAAATCGGCGGCTTTCTTGGGGAATAAGAAAAGTGTAAGTTCCCCTCTTTTTTGGATGCAGGAAAAATTAGCCATAAGCCTAACCCAGTTGCTCAAGAATAAAGACTAGCCTCAAGTCATTCTTTAATTTTTTTTCCCTAAAGGCCAAAGTTAATTCAAATAAGCATGTGCCGTAAAAACGTTTTATTTCTCCATAACCCTTAAGGCAGATGAACATCCATAATGCTCACAATACAACATTCGAGATATTAACCTCAGATGGAGATGCTATATGGGACTCCCTTCCCAGTGACCCCAGGCTCGGAGAACGGCTTCAAAAACTCGTATGGCACAATCCCGGCACCATTTCTGTTCTTCAAATCCTGGTTTGCATTCCTTTCATCAATAATTCCTTCAAGCTCCATTAACCTCCCATTGAACTTTTCAAATGCTGCTTTGATCACAGGATTGTCAGCCCAAGCCAACTCCGTCTTTTCTCCCAAGTACTCCTCATCTGGAGAATGATTCGATAACACATCCAAAATTGCCATCACTGTAGCAGCTTGAATCTGTGAAGGGAAGCACTTTAGGAGTAAAGCTTCAGGTTTCTTCATGAAGAGTTCCCAGTCTTTTTCGGTTGCGTCTTCGGTTGGCATATTCTTTCGAGCAATTGTTGGCCTATTGGGGAAGTAACCGGCATATGTATATTGTCCAAAGTTGACGGATGCATGATGACCCGAGGTTACCCAAGCGATGGTTGTAACGATCTGGATCAAGTCTTCTGGTGTTTTGAGGACAGGCCACCATGGTTCATCTTTCTTGTCACCGTGCCCGACCTCACGAATTTCTGTCCACCATGCTTGAAGTTCTTCGTCCGACTCCACTATACATGCATCCGGATAGTAATGGTTCACATAATCAGAAAACCATTCTTTGAGAATATCCCAGAGTGCAAGTCCATCGTTGGCAAGAGGGTAATCCTTGATCGCTAACCTCAGGCCATGAGGAGCTTCAGGATCTTCAACAGCCAACCCCCTAGGAAGGAAGAAAATTGTGAATATTTAATTTACGAAAATTTCAAAGAATATTTATCTTGAAAACCAACGACAATACCTGCTAATCAAGTCTGCAGGTAACGCTTGATGATCAAATCGCCATTGAAGGTCATAAGCAACAGAACTAAGCTCGATAGAGTACTTGCCAGGGCTGAAGGAGGTCTCAATGATCCCATCAGCACTGATAAGATACTCTCGAGCTAGTGCATTGATTTCCATTGTGTAACGGAAATGGGGATGGAGCAATCTGTAGATTGGATGCATTTCACTGAGCTGTCGATTAGTGGCAATTATATAAGGTTCGGTACAAGCGTGTGTTCTTAACCTGCAGTACAAATCAAAAAGTTACTTGTAACTCGAATTCATCAGACAGATTTATGAAGAAACTTTGTATTATTTCAGGCTTCGAAATATGTACCAGTGACTAACAAGCTGATGATAGCCCGAATCATGAGCAAGCACGTGAGCTTTTGCAAGCCTCCAAAGCCAGACACCAGAACTATGCCAAGCCGGCGTATGTACATCCCTCCACTGTGGCTTCCCATCCATAGGCGGTCGAGTTAGCTCGATGGCCACTGGCCTCAGGGTCTCATCAGGACCTAGGAAAAATAGTGATCGCGACCCATATAATGTTGTCCCGGGAAGCTCTCTCACTTTCTTCACATATGGTAGTAACAAGTCATGGTAATCCAGGACGAACAACTTTTTTTGTTTCAAGGCCTACACATGAATACAATATAGTAACTCATTCAAAAACATCGTTTCTCTGTGTGAACTTTTGAATGAAGATAATGGACTAGTTTGGTACCTCTTCCACTGTCATGTATCCTCCTATTTGACGCTCCACCAGCTCTTTGGTGATCGCAGATACCGGATCTCCGTAGATTTCAGGATCAAGATTGCTCTTCAATGGCCATTCCTATAGTTTTTTTTTTGGGTGGGGCGGGGGAGGGGAACTGTCAGTCCAAAATTAGGAAGAATTTGAAACTATTTTTCCAGTAATTTTTATAAATATCACACCGTGACCAAACGAAGAGCATATGGGTTGATCCCGGCAAGCGTCTGTCGAGCAAATTCCTCATCCCTAAACCAGAAAAATTTGTCACCTTCAAAAAATTAAAAAAAAAAAAGATAATTAGCAATTGCCTAAATAATCACTGCAAAACTAAAATAAATCAACGGAATTAGCAAATTAAATTGTGTGTGAGAGAGATGAGCTCACGATTCATAGTCTCCGGCGTTTCAAAGCGCAAGGCATTGTTGTCAGAAATGACCTTGAGTAGTCTAGGGAGAACTGTTTTCCACAAATTTTTTCCGTCCATGTTAGGCAAGCGAATCCCCTCATTGAACAACTGATCGATTGCTGTGAAGTACGGAAATTCAAGCTCCTTGTCTACAATCGCCGTCTGCAGCGATGGGACCACAGCATGAAACACCGAGTACAGCGTCTTTGCCGAGAAGGTCATTTGCTTCACCTCCGCGAAGCACTCATCCCTTGGCACGTAAAATATGTTGATCTTCTTCTCCGAATCAGGATCTGCAATTATTAACTTATTTAATTACTTTGATAATAATATGATTTCATCCTATAAATAATTAATTGTTTGATGTCACCTACAAATATAATTATATACTTCTTTATAATTTAAATATAATTAAATAATTTTTTTAAAAAAATACTCTTTATAATTATATAACTTCTTTATTTAAAAAATCATTTTTAACAACTAATTTTTAAAGACAAGTAGATTAATTTTTAGTTATTTATTAACACGAAACTTTTAAGAAAATAATTAGCACGTGATGTAAAGTTTAATGTCACATAAAATGATTTAAGCGTGATGTCATAAGTAAATAGCAGTATTAGTCTATAATGGGAATGGGTCGGGTCTGGTCGGGTCGGGTTTTTGGTCCACCCGACCCAACCTGAGAACAAAGAGTCCTCCTCCCGAGATCTTACCTGACCCGACCAAAATAAAGATTTAATCCGACCCGACTTGACCAGAAATAATAAAAAATATTATTTTTATTTAATAAAAATAATGACTTAATTAAAAAATATAATAATATATAGAGAGATATTATTATAATTATTTCTAAATATATAAGATAAAATTATATATTTTTTTTTTGTCGGGTCGGATCGGATATTTTTCACCCTAAATTCAAACTCGAACTTTTTTTTAAAAAACCCTACCCAATCGGGTCGGGTCGAGTCCCATGCCAATCCCTAGTCTATACTAGCATAAATAAATAGAATAATTAAGAAAATACAATTTTTCTTTAAATTTAATGTTTTTAGTCTAATTCTTAAATTTTATTTTAATCCATATTAGTGCTTAAATTTAATACTTTTTCAACAGAATCCCTGTATTTTGTTCTGATTCATATTTAACCTTAAATGATAACTTTTTTTATTTTAATTTAGTATCACTTATTTTATCTCATAATTAAAGTGATAAGATGATGCTATTGAATTGGCACGGGTTTCACAACCTTTGGATAATGAACGCTACAATCATGATAAAATTGATAGTTTATTGTGATAATCATAAATTAATTTTATTTACAAAGCTTACGAACCATAAATTCGATAGTCGATTAAATTACCTGTTTTGCAGCGGGGACGACCAGTCCGACACCGTCTAGGATAAGGTAATTCTTTATTACCGCCGAGCACGGGTCTCTTTTTATTCGGATCAGAATCGGGGTCGCCGAGATCGTTGTAAACATCATAATCGTATATCCTCTCAAATGACTTGCGCTGTCCCATGCCGTTCCCTCTCAATGCCTCCAGCTCTTCGATCCTCAGTCGGTTCAATCCGCTCGGTGTTTGTGACGGCAAGTACGACTGTATTATTATGCCAAAATATATAAACAACAACAGCAAATCAAGCGATTACTATGTTATTGGCCTTCGCCAGTGACATGCGGTGTAGTGTCTAAATCCTTACGGGGACCATTCTAGCTACAGAATCTAGTGATTTTAATGGAGCACATTCCTATTTTGATTTTTGTGGTCATGTTAGTATTTTGTTTATTATAATAAATAATAGGGTAAAGTATATAAATGGTCCCCCATTTATAGGATCATGTTTTATTGAACCTCTTAACTATTAAAAATTACAAAATGATCCATCGACTTTAGGGAGTTACTTTGTTGAGTCCATTGTCTATTAAAATTTATAAAATGGTCAACTAACTATTCATTATGTTTCAAACTCGTCCTTTTTCGTTAAAAATTTAACAGTAGTCTAAGTTGTACGTTAACATGTTTACTGAGATATGATAAAATCTGATCTCAATGACTATCATATCTCAGCCAACATGTTAATGTCAAACTCATATGATCGTTAATTTTTAACAGAAAATGACGAGTTTAAAGCATAATGAATAGTCGAGTGACCATTTTGTAACTTTTAAAAGTCGAGACTCAACAAAGTAACTCCCTATAGTTGAGGGATCATTTTGTAACTTTTAATAGTCGAGGGACTCAATAAAATAACTCTAAATAGTTGAGGAACTATTTTGTAATTTTTAATAGGTGAGAGACTTAATTAAATACTATTCCATAGTCGGGGACCATTTGTGTATTTTACCCTAAATAACAAATAGAATGATTTAAAAGGAGAAAGGACGAACGTAGAAGAAATTGTAACCTTGTGAGTGAAAAAGACTCGCTTTTGGGGATTGTCGAACTTGGAGTGAATCCAAGAGTTACAGCTGACGGTAATAGGATCGGAGTCTTGGAAGCCGTCGAGCACGATATCCGTCAAGAACATCTCTCTGTGATGCTCGTTCTCCACCACGACGGCGCCTAATTCTCCAAAGTCGGGACCAACCGTGAAATCCGCCTCGTACGTCACATCTTCGTCGTGTTGTTTCACTAGATGTGCGTAAGCTTTGATTGTCTGCTTCTCTTGTCCCGTTTCTGCATGCGCAAATTCCAGCGGTGAGCAGCCACGTTAGCTTCGGTAATTAATCAACTCAACTGTCCTCTTCAAAACTTCTTCGTCTTGTTATCATTTTTTTCTTGCTAGTTATCAAATGATACCATTTTCTTTTTGAAAATTATCAAAGGATTGAAAGAGTATGAACCCCATCTCTCTTGAAAATTCTAAAGTTTGTCTCAGTTGGTAAGAGCGTAAGATTCTTAACCTTGTGGTCGTGAGATTGAATATCACGGTGGACAATTCATAATTCTGACTGTCGGAGGTCTCCCACGGAAACTGCTCTCAATCTGACGGTGGGAACAACCTACTATTCTATCTCCTCTTATCTCATTATATATGAGAATAGGGTCAGTTAATTTTTTTATTGTTTTGACTAAAGCAGACCTACCTAGGTCGCACATTTAATTTTGATAGGTGAGTTTCCCAACGAAAATTTTTTGTATTCACAATTACTAAAACTCGAGACATATTTAAACGAAATCAATGTACTTATCACTTAAATCAACCTCGTTAATTATATCCTTCATAATAATAAACAACATAAAATATGAAATAAGTTGTATAATACAATCATACTTTTTCAATAATTAATCATTGTAAAAACTAATTTAAGATAAAATCAGTATAAATCACAACTATACAAAAAAATAATTAATCAAATCAACTGTCCTCTTCAAAACTTCTGTCTTTTTATCATTTTTTTCTTGATAGTTATCAAATGATACTATTTTCTTTTTGAAAATTATGAAATGATTGAAAGGGTATGGACCATCTCTCTTGAAAATTATAAAGTTTTGTATCATTTAAATATATATATATATATTTATAATTATAATTAATGGTTTATTATATACATTTATATAAAATTTTATGTCCATTCTTAGTATTTTTTTTTGTCGTCTTTTCGGTTTTTAAGGTTTTATTTTGATTAAAACGGATCTATCTGGGTCGCACACTTAGCTTTGGTAGGTGTATCTCCCAGCGGGGATTTTTTGTATTCACATGACTCAAACTCGAGATCTGCTTAAACAGAATCAAACTACTTATCACTTGAACTAATTCTGTTATTTTATACTTCACATTAACTATAATAAACAACATAAAATATGAAATAAGTTGTATAACACAATCGTACTTTTTCGATATTTAATCATTATAACAAATAATTTAAGATAAAATCAGTATAAACCACAACTATACACAAAAAATTGATTAATCAAATAATAAAAATATTAAATCAATAGATATATAGCACAATCATAATATAAAAATAATAAAATGAGACACGGATAAATAAATAATCACGAAATAGATGTCAAAATGTATAGAAAATACATCAACTCACAAAAGAATTATATAATTTTATGACATTATATCTATAATAATTTTATTAAAAAAACTAAGGTAATATTAAAATTATTTGAGACGTTTTTTTAAAAAAAAATTCTCTCTTCATCTTCTATCGTTTCTTCATTTATCCAAACGTTTTAGGTAGGGTTAAAATAATATGACACAGATTACGAGTTATTCGAGATGACTTTCAAAATTTGGTCAATTCTCAAATTGAATCAATTTAACTCAAAGCTCGAACTCGACTCAAATTCTTAATGAACAAAAAAACTACTTAATAATTGACTCAAAAAATAATATATTAAATTTTTAGATTTTTAAATTAAATTATTAATAATATTAAAATTTATATGTTGTTCTTATTTAAAAAAATACAATATAGACTTCCATATACTTAAGGTTCAGATTCGAACTTTGAGCTTCAGTCAAGCTAAGACTGAGCATATTATAAGTTAAAGTTTTTCGAGTTTGAGTTGAGCTTGAAAATTTTAAACTCGTAAGTTTTTTAATTGAATCGAATTAAATTTTACATTTTTCGAGTCGAGTCAAGCTCAACATTACTCGAACTAGACTTCTCTAGTTTTAGGGCAAAAGGAGAGAAAAAGGATTAAGTGTCCGTTTCTCAAGGCATCTTATCAGTTTATGTCCTAACAAGACATCTTATGTTTTTTATACTAGTATCAATTGCTAATTAAATTTATTATAAAAACGAATTCAATATAAATTTAACTGATGAATAATTAAATTGTATTATAAAATTTAATAAATATTATCATAAAAATATTTTAAATATTTTTATATAACTATAATTGTTGAACAAAATAATTAAAATTATTTTTTATTAATAAAAATAATTTTTAATCATTTGACATTAGACATTTACAATCACAGTGTTCACCGCACTTAAACTTAAATTTTTAAAAATAACGATAATTCATTTATCATCGCTTAAAATAGAACATATGACCGATGAATATTTAGGCATTCCTTTTTGTCGCTATGTATACAATCATTTGTAAATTTATTTTTTAAATATATTTTATATAAATATAACGAAATATGATAAAACAATCCCGTATGGTTGTCCAGCTCCAAAATTATAGTTACTTTTAGGTCAAATATATATAAATATTAATCTGTAAAGTAAAAAAAAACTGTGAAATTATGCTCATTACTTACTGGGGTCAAGCTCGGCACTAACGAGCTCCAAGAGAAGTGATTTACCGAGCAAATCCTGTATATCATCTAGCCCTCTTTGGAACCCTAAGTTTGTTATGAGACCACCGACGGTTTGTCTAACTGACACGGAAGCTTTCACGGCGGCGGAAGGAGCATCTACGGCCTCAGTAACAGCGGAACTCTCTACCGACGCTTTGATTTTGTTGGGAACAAACCTTGCTTTAAAACCTTTGCCTTTCTTCCTCAACGAAGAAGAAGAAGAAGAAGAAGAAGAAGGCTTGTACTGGTTCAAAGGGGGAAAAGCAAAGGTAGTCCCATGTAGGAATGGCTTATGCAATGGCAGGGATTTGTTAGTGGTGGGATGGTGAACGTGTGTCTTCAACATTTCCGGAGATTCGAGAGATCCAGATAGATGAATCTAAGGTTGTAGTTGCAGAAACCCTAATCGGTGCCGTTTTATATATAGATGGAGAAGCAGGTCATGCATATACAATTATTTGTTTATTTCTTTATCACAATTATTTCATGGGGATCTTGATTTCATCTTCTTCTTCTTTTGATTGTACGTTTTGTTTATTATTGTGATAGTGACGAATCAATGAAGAGATATCTTAAGCTTATCTCTGAAACACAGCACGTGAAAAATGAACCCTAATGAATGAGGGGCCTTCTCTGATTGACGTGTTCATTTAACCTAATATGTTGGCCACAATGTATACAACAAAACAAAAAATAATAATTTTAATCGACTTTTAACGAAACATGAGCATTTAACTAAATATGAAGTCTCTTACCACAACTAGGCACTGATTGATTCCAATTATGATAAGAATGTTAATGTAAATGTGTAGGGTGTTCATTTTTTTTGGTTTTAATCGAATTAATCGATCGAATTGAATTAGTTCGATTAATTTGATCGGGCATCAAATTAATTCGGTCAAGAAACGGTTAACATATTTTTTAATCATCGGTTAATGTTTAATTCGGTTTGCCGAATTAATTGAAATTATTAAATATTATATATATTAAATATATAATTTAAACTCAAACTCATTAAGAATTAAGACTCAATTATTTTTTAACCACACTAAATTCATTAAATTATCATACATAATTAAAATTTTAACCCAAATAAAAAATATTGTTATTATATTCAAATTAATCTAATTAAATAGATTATAAAAAAAATTGGTTAATTCGATTAACCGACTGAAATAACCGAACTTTGTTCGGTTCGGTTAACTGTTAAAAAAATTTGATTAATTCAATTAATGAAAATTCGGTTCGGTCGGTAACCGAATTAACCGTTTGAACACTCTTATAAATGTGTATTAAATAATCTATTTTTTGTGTATTTTAATGATATAATATTGCTGGTTTTATACATTGTATTTTTTTAATAATGTAAAGCATAGTATTTTGTTTATTGTTTAGTTTAATTAGTCATATAATTATAATAAAATCAGGAAAATATACTTATTATTATTAGTCCCGTAGAAGAATTGAACGAATACGAACGGGGTATGTTCATATTCGTTCATTTAACTTTAATCGAACAAATGAACGAACAAAAAAATTTACATTCGTGTTCGTTCGTTAAGAAATGTAGATTGTTCGTGTTCGTTCATTTAAATGATAAACGAACACAAAAGAATGAACGGAAACGAAAACAATAAATGAACATAAACGAATTTGCACAAACATAACAAATGAACAAAATCGAACATAATAAATGAACGTAAACAAACATAAACAACAACAATAACCACACAAAAATTTTTTATTCATTAATATAACTTACAACATCAGAATTAAAATTATTTGGGTTTTAAATGGGTATGGTTTCTATTTTCTTTTATTGATTTGAGTTTAAATTTATTTGGGTTTTAAATATAAATGATTCGATCTTAATATTTTAAATGGTTATGGAGATTGGGCTGAATATAAATGAACGAACATAAATGAATGAACATAAACAAATGAATTATTAAACGTTCACGAACGTAAATGAACAAACAAGACATTTGTTCATGTTCGTTCATTCAGTTAAACGAACATAAAATATTATTCATATTCGTTCGTTTAATAAATAAAGGAACATAAACGAACTTCCTGTCAAACGGTTCATAAACAGTTTGTTGAACGTTCGGTTCAATTTACAGTCCTAATTATTATAAAGTAAAAGCTAAACTACATTAAATATAAGTGAATTTTAAGTTGTGAATAATTTGTCATTTAACTCTTTAAACTATTTAAATTTTAGTTTTGAGTCTAATTAGGGTACTAAATCGTTTAGTCGTTGACGGTACGATGATATGCTCATTTATTTTTCATAAATTTTAACGTGTATATCGATTTTGTTATTGAAGATTAAAATACTTCAATTTTTCATAAAACATATATGTTAGCTAGAAATGGGGAGGCGAAGGGTCGTGGCACAAACAAAGGCTCCGGTGCAAGTGCAATGGTGGTCTCAGTCTCGGCAAACATGGCCGGTTGATCGGAAGTCCCAGGACCATCCTGTTTTAGTGGACAATATCAGTAAGAGGATCATTCATTCAACACTGAAGGAAGCTTTCTCCGTCTATGACGAAGTGTTAGATGTTTTCATGGCATGCAATAATCCAAAAAGGTCTGGAAAAAGACAACCTTTGCCTTCGTGAGATTTAAGAAATCGATTGTAGCTAATGGTGCAATAGAAATGGGAGATGGGAGACTGATGGACCATCAGTGTTACAATTTTCTTCCAAAGACGAGTTAACACGTTGCTGGAACAGAAGAGATGAAATGCTACGTCTCTGGTTTGATGAGCTTGAGTTATTAGAGGTAGGGGTGTAAACGAGTCAAGTTGAACTCGAGTATTGCTGAGCTCGACTTAACTCGACTCGAAAACTCGATAGTTTAAAATTTTTAAGCTCGATTCGAACTCGAAATCCTAAACTGAAGCTCTTGAACAGCTCGAAAAAGCTCGAAATGAAAAAAAAATCTTAAACTTAACTAGATTGAATGAAGCCTCAAACTCGAACCTGAATCTTAAATACATGAAAGTCTTACTCTATTTTTTAAAAAAATCAACACATAAATGTTAATATTATTAATAATTTATTTTTTTTAAAAATAAAATATTAGTATATTATATTTTCGAGCTGCTCATGAGTTTTCGAGTCGAGTATCAAGTAGCTCGTTTCGGCTCGTTAAGAATTCGAGTCGAGCTCGAGCTCGAGTCGAGTCCATTCGATCCGATTATTTATTGAGCCTTGACCGAATCGATCTCGAGTAGCTCGCGATCTGTCTCGTCTCATTTACAGCCCTAATTAGAGGATATGACGGTAAACGTTAGATTAAGCTACGGGTTCTATCAAAAGATGTCCCACTTCATGTTTGGAATGAAAAATTCTTTAGAGCACTTTGAAGCTGGTGGGGATCGATTTTAAAGATAAACGATAAAATCATCAACTGATCTCACTGAAGAACAATATTTTTTTAATTACAGAAGTCACTCAATATGAATTTTTGTATGTAATTATTTTCAAGGATTACAAAATTTTTACGACAATATAAAGATTTTTTTAATATAATAATTTACTATAAAATATTAAATTTCTTATTATAATATTTTTAAAACATTCTCGAGTAATTACTAATTTATTTATAATATTTAAAAAGAAATAGATTGAAAAAGTATTTCATAAGTTTAAATACTAAATCACTTTAGTAAAATTAAAAACTCAAATCTTAATATTTATGAAAAAATTAAATTAGACTGAATATATCACCATCACCTCTCCAATACCAATATATAGAATGGAGGGTCATTGCGCCTTCCCAATAATGGTCCTAACTCCCAAGACTATTTTTTTTTTGTCCCTTGTTCCCATATGTAATGAGGTAAGGGGGAGGTAAGATAGTAGGCTGCCCCCAACACTAGGGGGAAAGCAGCTTCCGTAGGAGCCATCCGAATTATGAAATGCCCTTCATGGGACTCGATCCCATGACCTCAAGATTAAGAACATTGTGCTCTACCAACTCCCAAGACTATAAATGGCTTAAAAAAATATATCTTATTATTCACTAATAATCGTTTTATTTTATATTTTAAATATACATTTCGTTAAGCAAATGGCTCGACTCATTCTCTTGTTCAATAGGCTACTTCTAATAATAGTTCGATTTCTTCTAATGTTGAATGCCCATATTTCTTTCGGACTCTGTAATTAATGACACTATTATGATTAATTTATGCAATCTTCCATTAAAAAATAGATAACTAAAAAGGACAAATAAACTTTAAATACTCAAAATATCATTAAACCTTTAAATTATTCAGTATAGTACGGGACAAAATATAAAAATCTAAATTATTACGATTTTCTTTTGAGTGTATTGCTTTATGAGTTGGAACGCTTTTGGATTTGTGTTACTTGAATTAATGTGTCGTTTAATTAATTGATTAAAAATTAAATATTAAATTTAAATTATGTTTTTTGATAAATAAATTGTTGGTTTTGGATTCGAGTACTATAAATATAAAGTACGTGAACATTCAATATCAAATAAATAAAAATTATCTTTAAATAAATATTATATTTTATTTACTATCCATTCTACAATATTCTGTGCTGCATTGTATAATATTTTCAAATCGATATTTAACATTTTTGTTTGAACTAAAAATGTTATTTTCTTCGTAATATTTTCGATTGTTAACTGAAAATGTTAGAAAAAAATTAATATTTTAGGTTATGTCTAATCAAAAATGTAATTTATATATATATTCGGTTACTCTCACTTTACTCCGTTCTTTAACCTTAAATTAAATTGTCGTATCAAAGAAGTAGCCATATGAATTTTTTAATCTATGTTTGGATTCAGCCCAAAAAATGGGGCCGGGTGTAAAATGAACATGTAATTGCACCATCATGTGAAGGACACTTGACAACAAGCAAGATAGAGCTCTTCAAGTAAATCAAAAAAATTGATCCGAATTATAATATGTGGTTTAATTTAAGTTTTTTTTTAATATAAAACTCGTTTATTCTAAATAAAATATAATTAAAAAATAATAATTCAAATTAAATTTATTTTAAATTTATTAAAATACAATTTCTTTAAATTTTTTGGGGTGAATAGTATATATTTAAATACATTCAATTTCTATTATTTGATAATAAGAATCTCTTAACCATTAAAATCATTTGATTCGTGCATTATAAGACAAATTTAAATAAATGAATTTCTTAAACTAATAATATTTTTATGAATTTAAACTTGTTAATTTGCACTCGATTTAAACTTGAAGCTTAATTTTTTTATGTTGAATTTGGAAAATGATCAACAGTTAAAAACCGTAAAATCAAATCGAATAAAAAATTCCAATTTTTTGTATAATTCGATTTCGATTTTATTTATTAAAAAAACCCTTAATACGATCTAATTCAATAAAATTAGATCGGCGCTGAATCACCAACAAGTGATCTCTCAATATATGGCGGCTTTAACAGCCCATCTGAACTTCCATTTGATGGTACACGTTTATTAGAGGAACTACTTGATAAGGAAATTTTACAAATACCTTTATTAAACACTCACGTCCATGTTCAAATAGCAGCGTCATGGAGAGTTTACAATGGCAAAGAATATAAAGAAGCAATTGCAAGGTTTATTTTTGAATATAAACTAGACCAACATACATGTATAGATATCAGGTGTTGCCTATGATATCCCCTATGAATCTTCCGATCGAGTTAAATGAAGATCCGCCGTCTTTAACAGCCTTCCGAGCCATCCCAGCCATTTCCTTCACTTTCTTCCTAACCTCGCAGCCTTCATCCATGACCGTCCGTACGCCTTCCTCTATCTCTTCCGCCATCACGACTTCACTTGTCCCTCCCTGAAATCCAACTCCATCACCACCGCCAATCCCATCTCCTTCATCAGATATGCATTCAGTTGTTGTTCTGCATACATTGGCCATGTTACTATCGGCACACCACACCACAAGCTCTCGAGGATCGAGTTCCAACCGCAATGAGATACAAACCCTCCGACCGCCTTGTGGCGGAGCACCTCCACCTGCGGTGCCCACCCGCATATCATCCCCTTCTCTTTGATCCTTTCCATGAATCCTTGTGGCAACAATTCCTCGGGATGGTTGTAATGAACAGTTCCTGTAGCATCATTTTGTGGTGGTGGCATGTGGAAGGACCATAAGAACCTATGCCCACTCTTCTCTAGTCCGAGTGCTATTTCTTTCGCTTGGCGTGGTCCATGGCTACCCATGCTTCCGAAGCAAAGATAAACCACTGATGATTCGGGTTGATTGTCGAGCCATTTCATGATCCTGTCGCGTTGGACCTGGTCCAACTCAGGGTGAGGCAAACTTTGGAGGTGAATCACTGGTCCAACTGGATAAATTGGAGGGTTTTGGTTTTGGCTTTGGCCATTGTAAAAACAATTAACAGCATGAGTCTCAAGCTCTTCAAACGTATTTACAATTATTCCATCGGCAAGCCTGAACTTTTCAGCGATCTTGACAAGTGCGGTATAACCTCCGTTCTCGTTGAACACAAACGAAGGCAGAACACGTGAAGGGACAGGATTTACAAAACCCGGGATCAGGTGTTCAAGATCCATGTTTCCGGACTCGGGTTTCGGGTATTCAAATACCGAGCTGTTTTGTCTATGTCGGGTTGGTAGGTACAGCGAGAGGCCAAAGAAGGCAGCATTTGAGGTTAAGTATACATAAGAAGGAATACCCAAATCTGTAGCGATATCAACCATGGGGGAACAAAAGAAATCAAGAACTAATCCTGCAACCCGGACTGAACCCGAATCCGGAACCGAAGTAGATCTCGTGGACATAATATCCCTGACTGCATTTCTAACGGGGACGAAGTAGTTTTGGATGAATTCATAGATAAAGGCTTCTGGTGATAATTTAAAAAGATCAAGTGAGGGAGGATCTACCTGAGGAAGGTGAATTAGACGGATTCGATCGGGTCGGCAAGTAGCAAGCGATTCGGTGTAGGGATCGGGTAAACCCGGAAACCAGTTCATGGAAAGAATAGTGACTGAAATTCGATGATCGAAATGGAGAAGACGCTTTGCGAATTCACCGGTTGAGACCAAGTGGCCGGCTCCTGGTGTTGGAACGAATATCAGCTCTACTTTCTTCATCTCTCACTCACTCGTCTGTTTTATCTTCTATCTTGTTCTGTTCGCTCCTTATCGCATAAATTATCTGTTTTGTCTTCACTTTGGGTAAAGGATCGTAGTCCGGTAGCTCAGGTAGCTTTTTCGTATTAAATGAATTATTCGTATTAAAATAATTGTCTAAACTATATCTTAAAATATATTTTAATGTTTAAATTTTTTTTATTAGATGTTTAAAATTTCAAACATTATATTTTTATATGTTTGGATATTACCTGCCGTTAAATATCTTCGTTAAAAGAAAAGAATTTTTTAAGAATTTATTCAAAAAATATTTAAAAATATTTTTTTATAAAAAAATTCCCAATTTCAAAACAAAAACCCATGTACAACTCCTCTCCCTCTCCCCCTTTTTCAAAAATTGACGGTGATCGACACCGCCACAATCATCATCATTGGCATCGACCTCCGATCAAATTCTTATTGGCATTTTGTCATAAAATGTCACCGTTCGTCGTGGATGAGTATTCTAAGGTTCGTCGGATTTTAAGTCTCCGTCATTATTCTTCGTTAATTCCAATCAATTTCGATGTCCATAAGCCACGTTGCCACCACCATTCGAATCAGCGTGCTATTCCGATCAAAACACAATCGTCTGGCGACAACAATGATGGTTGGAGAAGACCAACGACCGTTTGGGTTAAAAAATTAAAATTGGGAATTTTAGATTTAAGGATTTCAGATGACGGTAGGGACGACGATTGATCAATGGGTGGGTCGCTACGGGTAGGTGACCGTTCGACGATGACGGTGGTGGCCGAAGATGACCGACGATTGATGGGTTGGGTTAAGCAATTTCATGAAATAATACATTTTTAATAATTAATTATAATATAATATCTAATAATTAAATATAATAGATGTTTTTTTAGAAAAAGAAAATTGCAGACAGGTTGGAAACGAATTTGGATAAGCAATGTTCACACCTATATTACCTGTTGAACAAATCTATTTCATATAGCACAACTAAGGTTGAAAATGACCAACTAACATAAATTGAAGCTACTTCTTCCAATTTGGAGAGGGGGAAAATCAAGCGCTAGGGTTGAATCCGGAGGGATTTCTTATGGTTCGATCAATTATTCACAATCCACAACAACTCCAGTAGACTTGGTTTTAGCTAATTCAATAAAGAAAAGAAAAATTCGATGAAATAAATTTTGAAGTATCAGTAAAGTAAAAATCCTCAGGTGGATTATTATATATAAGTATCGGAATATGATTTTATGTTCAGAGATAAACTTATAAAATTTTATGAGAAAAAAAAAAGATTGATAAAAAAACATTTAATTTATATGAAATTTTAAAATTATCAGAAACGGTCATCCCGTCAACTCCATTAGATCTATCCTAAACTACATGTATGGATTTGGTGAGCCATCTAATTGCCATACCTTCTATTTTTATATTGTGAGCACAGGTGCGGATGTACATGGCTCCATATGAGAGTCATTGCACACCTATTATTTAAAAAAATGTTAATTTAGTTTAGTTTACCAATGGGAATAGGAAAAAAATAAGAAAATTACACACCCAAATTTTTTTAGAATCGTGTATTAACATTTTGAACCTAATTTTTCATTTTCTAGATCCGTCACTGTACGCATTACCTTCTAATTATACGTTGTGTCCTACATTAATGGGGTACTTTCTATTGTTCACACGTGCAGGAAATTAATCCTATGGTAAGGGAAGATGATACAGGAATGAAAATGGGATGGAAGATGAGTTTATCCACCTCGTACCCTCAAAACCACTATCGTCTCTCCATGTGTTTCTTGATCACATTCTTTTTAATAATATTATCAAACATTTAGGTTTTAAATTAAAATCATCAAAACTATTTCTATAAAATAAATTTTTACGATATTTTTCTTCATAGTTTTTAAAAGCAATATTGAAGCGAACCCTAATTGTTCCATTTATTATGCGAGTGAAGTAATAAAAATGGTGGGCAGATCCCCCCATGTTTTGTTCTATGGCCCAACTAATCCGAAAAGAATCTAGGGTAAATTATACATTCAGTATCAAAATTATCAATTTTAGTTCATTTTAATATTTAAACTATACAATTAATACTTAAATTATCAATTTTGATTCATTTTAATATCTAAACTACACAATAAAAATTTAACGTTGAATTTTGAAAAAAACTGAAAGTTTAAGTACTAAAACGAATTAAAACCGATAGTTCAAATACTAAACGCGTTAAGTTTTTAACAACGGGATACTGAAATAAACCTTGTTTGTCTGGATTGGCTGCTGGTAATAATCTCCCTCAGGATCCTCATCCCGGGGATTTCCCTTCACTCCAAGACTCATTGAAGAGGAAGACTAAAGGGAGGAAAAAGGACAATGCTGGTTCTTCAAGTAAAACTAAAGTTGTTGATGGTCCCAGGAAAGCTAGAGTTGTTTCTTTGGGGGTGGCCGTGCTATTAAATGAAATAAAGTCAAAAAAGAAAGACCACTTGGAGAAAGCTAAAAACACTGCGATGAATTTGTGTACTGGTGGTGCTGGGCAAGCTATTCTCCTCAATGTTAGTGGGGTTTTGGAACGTGAGGGGATCAATAACCCCCTCAAAAGCTGAAAGTGTTAATAGGTTTGAAAAGTATGATGTAGAGATTATTTGCCTGATGGAAACTCGTATTAGAAGGGATAATGCAACTCATTTCTCCTCTGTTATGTCTGTTGATTGGAATTTCATTGACAACTATGACTTAATTGCTGGGGGCCGTTTGTGGATTTTCTGGAGGAAGCATTTGGTGATATCTGTGCTACGTAAACATGAGCAAGCCATTACTATTTTGGGTTCTGTGGATGGGCATAGGACTGCCATTACTGCTGTATATGGATACAATAATGGTGTTGCCAGGAGGGATCTTTGGGATCATCTTAGCTCTGTTGGGAACGAAATTGGTTCCTCCTCTTAGGTTGTTATCGGGGGGGATTTTAACATCATCGCCAAAGCAGAGGAGAGTTCCGATTTTGATATTATGGGTATTCACTGCACTCTTGATATGAAAGACTTCCAAGACTGCTTGGAGAGCCTTGACCTTATGGATCACCCGTTCCTTGGACCTCTATTCACTTGGTCCAATAAGCAGGAAGATTCGTACTTAGCGCGGAAATTAGACAGGATTCTTGTTAATGACCAATGGTTGTTAGATCATCCTGATTCATTCATTGAGTTTGCTACACAGGGAGTCTCGGATCATTGTCTTGGTTTACTGTGGACTCACAAGGGGGCTTTGGCCAAGAGGCCGAAGCCTTTCAAATTTTTTAATTGCTGGACTGGTCATGAGCTATTTCTGGCTACTGTCCGTGACTCTTGGCAGAGGCACTATGGTGATAACCCCATGATCTGCTTGTTTCTCAAGACGAGGAGACTTAAACCTCTTCTTAAGACATTCAACAAAGAGCATTTTTCTGACATCTCTAGTAGGGTTAGTGGCAAGAGGGTTGAATTGGAACGGGTTCAAATCCTTAACTTAGCTCATCCCGATCGGAGAAATATTGCTGATGAGAGGAGAATACAGGCTGAATTGGTGGATTTGGAGATAGCTGAATCTGATTTTTATAAAAAAAAGGCTAAAGCTCATTGGTTAAAGGAGGGTGATTTGAACACAAGCTTCTTTTTTCAGAGAACTCAAGCAAATAAGAAGCGAAACACTATTAGAACTGTTATGGGTGAGGACGACCAGAGATATGATTCTTTTTGATGAAATGTCTTCTGAGTTAGTGAGATTTTTCACCAATCTCATTGGCTCAGCTGATCCCTTGGTTTCGGGTTTTCCTGCTAATTGTCTGTGTGATTTATTGAAATACTCTCTGCCTGATGGTGCTACTTCCCTCCTCACTAGGGAAGTTAGCGATTTAGAGATCAAGGAGGCCTTATTCATGTAGGGGAAGGATAAAAGTCCAGGTCCTGATGGGTTTACGTCTGGTTTCTTCAAAGCCGATTGGAACATTGTGGACAAGGACTTTATTTCTGCCGTGAGGTATTTTTTTCAAACCTCTTGTCTGCTACCTGCGTTTAATGCTACTGCTCTAGTGCTGATTCCTAAGTCTCCTAATGCTTCTCTGGCAAAAGACTTTAGGCCTATATCTTGCTGTTCTGTGGTCTATAAAACAATAACTAGAATCCTTGTTAATAGACTTGCCCTTTATTTCCCTGGAATGATTTCCCAGAATCAAACAGCATTTGTTAAGGGTAGGAATATTGTGGAAAATATATATTGTTAGCTCAGGAAGTTGTTAAGGGCTATTCTAGGAAGAGTCTTTCTCCTAGATGTGTTATAAAAATAGACCTCCAAAAGGCCTTTGATTCTATCAATTGGGATTCCCTGCTGGTTGTTCTTGAAGCGATGGGTCTTCCTGATAAATTTTGCAATTGGATCAAAGTATGCATCACTACACCCATGTATTCGATTTCTTTGAATGGCAGCTTGGTGGGGTATTTTAAGGGTGCAAGGGGGATTAGGCAAGGTGATCCTTTGTCACCCTATTTGTTTGTCCTTGTGATGAATGTTTTGTCTTCACTCTTGAATATTGCTTCTAGGAAAGGAATTATCAGATTTCACCCAAAATGCAAAAGAATCCAGCTCACTCATCTCTGCTTTGCGGATGACCTCCTAGTATTCTGACATGGTTCTCTTGATTCAGTGCTTGGTGTTAAGAGTACTTTGGAGAAGTTTTATGAATTTTCAGGACTCAAGCTGAATGTCTCTAAAACTGAATTCTTTGCGTGTGGTTTGAATCAAATCATTCTTGATCAGATTCGGTTAGCCACGTGATTTCGTATGGCGCAGCTCCCGGTCAGGTATCTAGGGGTTCCCCTAGTCACTCGCAAACTTTCTAGTAAAGATTGTGCCGCTTTGTTGGAAAGAATAAAGGACAAATTGAATCAATGGTCCAGCAAAAAGCTTAGCTTTGGAGGGAGATTGCAGCTAGTCAAATCTGTCCTCTTTAGCATCTTTAATTTTTGGTGTCGGCAGCTTGTCATTCCTAAAGGAGTCATCAAGGATGTCGAGAGATTATGTATGCGATTTTTCTGGAAAGGTTGTGACGCCTCAGCTAGAGGAGCCCGTGTGAGCTGGGGTCAGATATGTTCTTTAAAATCCGAGGGTGGTTTAGGACTTAAAGATCTTGCTCTTTGGAGTAAATCTTGTTGCTTGCTGCTAATTAGGAACATCCTGGCCAATGACGGTTCTCTGTGGATCGCCTGGTTACAAGCTTATTGCTTTAAATCTAAAAGTTATTGGGAGGTGGTTGTAAGCCTCATTATAGCTGGATTTTAAACAAATTACTGAGGTTGCGGGATGATGCGAGTAGATTGTTTTCTCCCAGTGCAAATTTGAGCTTGATAAAAAGCAAATGGATTTGGGACAACATTAGAATTAGTAGGGAGAAGGTGATTTGGCATAAGATCATTGGTTCCCTTCCCACATACCTAAATTTTCCTTAATTTCGTGGATGGCCATTCTCGATAGGTTGCCAACTAGAAATCGGTTTATTCGTTTTGGTGTGGTTAATGACGATGCTTGTGTTATTTGTGGTTCTAGTATGGAATCACGCAATCATTTATTTGCAGATTGCTCATATGCAAGGAATGTTTGGAAGGCTGTCCTGGGGCTATGTGGGATTCATAGCATTGTTGACAGCTGGGACCAGCGCCTTAATTGGCTGGTTGCGAGTCTGAAAGGTAAATCGCTTCGAACAAGAATTTAAAGTTGGCCTGGACTGCTTTCTGTATCACGTGGGAAGAACGCAATTTCAGGTTATTCAGGGGTCTTTCTCGATCTAGTGAGGATACTGTAAAAAGAATTAAGGAAGTAGTGAAAATTAAATTGTATAGCCTATTTTACACATTATAGATGATGGTTATAGGGACATGTACATGAACTGGGGACTGATATATTTTGTCTTGTTCTTTTGTAGCAGCTTTGCTGCATTTTCTTTAGATGGATATAACTTACTTATTCAAAAAAAATGATAATTTAAGTACTAAATTATAGTTTACCCAAAATCTATGTAAACGATGGAGCAAATGCCACCCAGGCCCTGACCATGCCGGACGATAGACATAATTTCAAAATACGTGGAAAACCTCAAATATAACAAAATATATTAAAGATGGTAAAATTTATATCATCTAAATCATCAAAAACTATTTAAATCTTATGCACCATTATTTACGAGAAAAACAAAATATATACTAACAGAGTGGAAAATTAGAGGCAAAATCAAAAGATTTAGCGCAGCAGCAGATTAATATCCAAAAGATGATACATAAACATAATTATTACTACATAAAAATCACTTGTTCCTGCCATACAGCTGGATTAACGGTTATTGCCTGTGCAAAAGACATAATGATCAAAGGTGGCAACAACTGCAGACTCTGCTCCTTTTAGCTATTATTATTATTATCATTGCTGCTGCTGCTGGTGCACGAACAATTTGCACGACTATCCGAGAGTATCTGAAATATATCGACGAGGGGATGAAAAGAATGAATTCAAATGGGAAAGAAGGGGGTTTAGGGTTCAACACTACAGTACCTTCGCCTGTTCCTGGAGGTCTTTGATATAATCAACGGCCAAATCTAGCATGTCGGCGGTGTTCGTTTGCTGCAAAACATGGAAATTAAAACGTTGCCTTTTTTTCTTCTTTTTTTCGTCCCGAAGTTGAAAGGTAAAAGACATTTGAGGTCCATATACTTAAAAAAAAGTCAATATGAATGTCGTATTATTTTTCTCTCAATGTGATCTCTAATTCAAAAAATAAATCTAATGTGATCATTTGATCAACGTTTTTTGTCATCGACCGTCACAGTATTGGAGTGTCAATTCACGGTACTGACGTGACAGTCCATCTGTCAGGTTTGAGTTACCAATTTAGTCAATATACCATGTCATCCGCTACGTTAATCTGTCACCCTAAACTGTCACATCAGCATCGTAACGTTCAACAACAAAAAATGATCAAAGAGTCGCATTGAGTTTATTTTCTGAGTTGAAGACCACATTAAGAGGGAAAAAATAATACAAGGACCACGTTGATTTTTTCTTCAAAAGTATAGAACTCTGATACATTTTTGACAAGCTGAAATGAAGAATCTGTTACCTTATCCATGTTTGGAACAAGATCTTGTAGTTTCTCATGCGCTCACTTATCTTGGTTCTTCTGACCTGAATGAAGTACGTACCAAAGGAATTAAATAAAGCTCGTGGGGTTCCTATTATCAGCTGACAACTTATACTTTTCATGATTCAATATCATATATAATTAGTATTTTACTATATCAATTGTATATTTTGTTCTGTTTGTATAGATTTGCATGTCATGTTTTGGGAAATGAAAGAAGATGTAAGGTCTAAAGATTACCCTCTCAGCAATGCTTCTAGGGTGAGTGGCAAAAGCTCTCTTGGCCGGGGTCTTAAAAGGAACAGAATCCTGATACTGCAACAACTTCTCAATGGAGACATATCTGGTGAACTTCTAGGTAAACTCAAGTGATGAGCCAAAGTGGCGGCGGCGGACAGTGATTTCCGCCGTCTGCGTTCTATCAAAGTTTGATAACAGCACCAGAAAGGGGGGGGGGATATAATTAGTTGAGAATATATTGAATATGAGAAAAATGTGACTTGTGTTAATTAATGCTACCTTAGTTTCTGCTCGTCTAAGTCAAGGCCAGAAAGTGATCTATCGTCTTCCCGGAGTCTTTTCATGCCAGACATGTTCATGGAATTGTCCCAAGAAGTAGATGGAAACCCCGAGGAGTAATTGCTGGGATGATTCTCACGAATCCAGCATTTTCTGAGCTAATATTATTGTTCCCCATCTCCGCAATTGGAGGCATCACCCGGAGGGCGGTGGGGGTGCCGGTGGCCTGCTTGCTGAATGGAATGCTGCTTCTGTTACTGCTATTACCGCTTCCATATCTCTCATCGCTCCATATCCTGCAACTTCATTACACTTGCAGTCATTCTCAGATTTTTTTTACAAAGTGCAAATGAAATTCACAATTATATAACTACAAAACAGAGTCAATTATGAGCTCATGGTACTGAAAGAAGCTTTTACGATTAGGTGAAAAGAAGCCCCTAGAGTCCTACTCCTACCATGAAACTATATATCTAAATACAAGGCACTTACTGATTTCCATGTTCATTTTGGAGAACCACCCTGCAGGGGTGCTACTGTGTCTAACGAGATTCGATTTACCGCTGCCCATGGCTGAGCCCGGTTGCTGATTTACCGAATACGGTTGAGGTTGGCTTTGGTATAGATTCTGGGGAACAGAGGAATAATTCGCCTGCTGCTGCTGCTGCATAAGATCTGTTTGTTATCCATCGGCGTCATAACCTGCGTTTGCGGCTCGATTTTCACTGTTGTTCTCTAACAGGGGAAGTCGGTCATCGCCGATAGACAAAAACTTGTCGATGATTCGTTTTTTTCGGGACTGGAAGGCTGATTTAGAATATCTCGGCAGAAATCCCTGTCCAAGATGTTGGAAAATACGAACTCGGTGCAGATTGGTACCTCGTCAACCCAGAGTTTATATGCTTTTTGATTGTGTTTGACGTTGATGATAATCCAGAAGATGGTGCGGGTAGTGTTGAAGATCTGACTCCATTTCTTCCTTTACGATTCCAAAAATAATTGGAAAACCCCAAATCAATAACTTGTTTGCCTGTCGTCGGGGGATTTCGATTCAGAGTTGAAGGATCCACTTAGGAATAACCAAAGCCCTGCTTGTTTCCCAAGAAAGTAGCTCCACAAAAACTTTTCTCGGAAAGCTTCATCTAATACAGCAAAGAGGACACCATAAATAAACTATTCTGTTGGATCTATTTTAAGAACCCCAAAGTTGAATCACAACAGTTTGACTGACTTGAAACTCAAGTTCTACCACTGCATTCAAAGGATGCTACAAAACAGAGGAAACAAAGATTTCAACACGAAGTTCTTCACTTAGAATCAAAACTGAAAGAAAACCATTTTTCTATTCATGGAACCAAGCACTCAGCTGTAGAAGATAACCCCGATAAGGTTCAAGAAGGAAACAACAAAGAAAAGCGAGGCGCTCAATGAAAGGAATATAATCACCACCACCCTGCCTCTTTGTATTGACTCCCTCCACTTTTTCTCCTCTTCAGTTCTATCTTGACATGTGTTCCGTACGCCGTAGCTGATTATTATGTTGATGCAACTCTGTAATGGGAGAGAGAAAAACAATAAAAAAGGTAATTCTGTGTTTTCCTAACTATTATTTTTGATATGTTTTAATACTTAACTTTTATTTTTTTTTTCAAAATCATACCTAAGATTTAGTTTTTGTTTCATTTTAATACTCTACCGTTAAAAAATAGAAAGACGTATTTTCCCCCTAGGCATCCTAGGCTCAGCTGCTCAGCCAATTGAAACTAACAAGTGCCTCAGATTTAGTGCGTTTTTATTTTATTTAAGTTTTATGTTATTTAATAATAATAAAAAGTTTTATGTTAAAAATAGATATTTAAAATACGATATTTTTATCTCAATTTTTAAAGTACTCTGTTAACATATATTAATTTTATTTATATATTTAAAATACTTTTTATCAAAATGAATTATTAATTATATTGACATTAGTTAAAAATTAGAGAAAATAATCTCATTGACAAAAAATGCCTTATAATATACGATTTTAATCAATTTTTTTGGATTTGTCAAAATGACCAACTAAATTGCAATGCGATCAATAAATCGCAATGTGATCGATAATTCGCAACGCGATCTCCGGTATCGCAAATCAGTTTCCAGATTCGCAACGCGAACTTGGACTATCGCAATGCGATAGTCGACTATCCCAATGCGAATATGTAAATCGCAATGCGATAGTCGAAGTTCGCGTTACGATAGTCCAAGTTCGCATTGCGATAGTCGACTATCGCATTGCGATTTACATATTCGCATTGCGATAGTCGAAGTTCGCATTGCGATTTATTCCAATTTCTTTGCGATAGTCCAAAATCGCAACGACTGGTGGTATTGCATTTGTTTCTTAAGAATTTTCTCTAAAAAGATAGTATTCGCGCGGACGTGTCGAAGACCCGTATTACCACGACCACGACCACGAGACGAGACGAGACGAGACGGACGGCGACGGCACGCGAGAGTCCCCCTTGTTCTCTATCACTCAACAAGGAAGTGGGAAAGCCAAACCTTAAATACCATTCCCAATAGTGTTTCCAATACATGTGGGATTGAGCATTACCAACACTTGTTCCCAATACTATGTGGGATTGAGCCTTCAATAGTGATATTATTTTTGAATGTTTTGCTTAAAATTGCAATAATCGCGATTGATTGTAGATTGACTTTTAATTATGACATATTTAATCGTATAATACTAATGCAATTGGTTGCTGATTGTTTTAAGGTGCATGATTGTTAATTGTTTTCCTTAATAATCACATTGTATTGGAAACAAGTGTTGGTAATGCTCAATCCCATATAGTATTGGAAACACTATTGGGAATGATATTTAAGGCTTGGCTTTCCCACTTCCTTGTTGAGTGATAGAGAACAAGGGGGACTCTCACGCGCCGCCGCCGCCGCCCGTCTCGTCTCGGGTCGGGTCGTGGTCGTGGTAATACGTGTCTTCGACACGTCCGCGCGAATACTATCTTTTTAGAGAAAATTCTTAAGAAATAAATACAATACCACCAGTCGTTGCGAATTTGGAATAAATCGCAATGTAAACTTGAACTTCGACTATCGCATTGCGATTTACATATTCACATTGCCTGGAAACTGATTTGCGATACCGGAGATCGCGTTGCGAATTATCGATCGCATTGCGATTTAGTTGGTCATTTTGGCAAATCCAAAAAAAATTGGTTAAAATCGTATATTATAAGGCATTTTTTGTCAATGAGGTTATTTTCTCTAAAAAATATTTCAGGCATTACTTTAATTATATATTTTGATTAAAATACATTTTATACACTTAGATACAAATGAATATATGTTGAGAGTTATTTTAGACAAAGTAAATAAATGATCTCGGACTATAAGATATTGTTTTGTTAAATTTTTTTATTATTGAAAGTTACAAAATGATCTTTCAATTATAGAATGTTCTCTGTCGAATTCCTCGACTATTAAAAGTTACAAAATAATCACTTAATTATTCATTATGTTTTAAACTCGTCCTTTTTTTATTAAAAAAAACTAACAACCGCCTGAGTTGAATGAAGGTTAACCAGATGACTGAAATATGATAGTTGTTTGAGATTTCAGGATAATATTTTATTATATCACATTCAGTATGTTAACGTTCAGCTCAAAATTTCGTTATTTTTTAACGAAAAATGATAAGTTTGGAACATAATAAATAGTAGTCAGATGGTCATTTTACAACTTTTAATGGCCGAGTGACTTAACAAAGTCATATGATCATTTTGTAACTTCTAATAGTTGAGGGACTGAATAAAGTAATGTCTTATAGTCGAATACCATTTGTATACTTTATCTTTTTTAAACAATAGACTAATCTTTCATTAATAGCTCAATAAAGAGGGTAAGGACATGTTGCCATAACTAATCCTATTGAACTTATGGCTAATACTCTGAAAGTAGAGGTCTAAATTTAGTTTAATGATGCTGGAGCTTGGTGGCACCCATTTCTCTTGCGTTAGGCAGGCAGTAATATTTATGGATGTATACCTTCTAGAGTCGGTAAGTTAATACAGATGTCCTTAAATCGGACTGTAAAATGCTGGAGCTTTGGTCATTATTTACCAGAACTCATATATATTGGGTCGTTCAATTTCAACCCAGCAGAGAGAAACATAGACGTGTCCCATTTTCAGCAGCAAAGCCAGGGTTTTTTGTCAGAATTGAATAAAATTACCTTATTACCATATTGTAGTATCTGAACCATAGCATATGCAACAAATTTTTTTAATTGTGTGCATAATATGCTAATATTAGGATCAGATAAGAATCTGCATAAGCTTCACATATGATTCTTAGGGCGAGTTTCATCCTCAAATTTCAGCAAAAAAGGGAAGGTGGTTTGTTCTGTAAACTTGTAAAGATGGATGTGATTCGTGTTGCCCATAAGTTTCCCGCGGTTGACATAACATCTTCCAATTTGGTAGAATTTGAACTGTAACATTACTAGTTTTACTCGGGCCGAGTTTTACGATTTATATCTTTGTTCTCATTAGAGATATCCAGACTTGGTAGTCTCCCAACTTAATATAGGTTGTTAGCATGGGTTGCTTTATTTGATTATGCAAAGTCAGAGTGCAAGGATGTGCAAGGTGTAGCATACAATATACTTTGAAGTACCCTCGGTTGTACCTTTCAAATTCATTATCCCCATCATCTATGCTTTAGTCTAGTTAAAATTTCTCCAAATGCGTCACTAAATCTGTGTTCTTATTAGCTGCATACAGTTGTCTAAACCTTCAATCTTTGTATGCTTGTTGCAGGGGATGCCACCACCACAATTGCAAATGGTGCCGACTATGTTTAGAAACGTTGTATCAACACATTTTCAAAATGTCGCCGCTGCACATTTGCATGACAACCGACTCCGTCGATGACCATTTTCATACCTTCATTTTGTAAAGATAATGTAAAGCTACTGTAGTGTTGTAGGAACTAGGAAGAGCAGATTATGATGTTACAAGTGCCTCGACTTACATCACAAGGTTTTGATGATGCAGCAGACAATATTGTCATGTTTCCCTCTGCCGATGAGCCTTTTACACAGGTATGTTAGCGTTGCTAATTAGTTTCCTTAAAGAAAAAAAACCCCTTCCTCCTTGTCCCCGATATATCAACATAGTTTGTGATGGACAAGTACTGTGTTATGCCGACTGCATGCGGAGTTTTATATTGGGCTTGACACCCGTGACCGACTTATATTGTTGCAGTGCTGAATATATTTATTGGTGTCACGCTAGTAATTTTGTTAATTCTTTAAGTAGGAGTGGCCGAAATGAAAGTAAAATATAATGTTACATATAATTTTTAAAAAAATAATAATTGTGTGACTAAATAGAATAAAAGTGATAGTGGAGATACTCATTGTATAGTTTATCCAAATTTTGAGAATTTTTTAAAAAAAAGAATAGGTGACGTGACTTGAGTAAACATGTTGATGGAAGATATTATCATAAAATTTGGCCCCATCAAACTCGTGTATATATTTCTTGAAGATATGCATGGGGGACATTGAAATCAACACAATTGTTTGGTGCGTGATATCCACGTGACTTGCATGATCTCTTCATGATTTGGATAGCCCACAGTCTTTTTCCTTGGTATCGGGATGATGGTGTGGGTTAACGGCCCAGATGAATGGAAGAGAGACCAATTTAATGAATCAAGTGGAGTGAAAGCAGTGAATCCAGAGGAGCACACAAAGATTGAGGTGGCCGTGGGGACAAAACTAGTAAAGACAAGGACTTTTACTGGATACTAACATGCTCCAACTGTGTTATCTTAGCTCCACCGCTTGTACTACTATCATCATCAAAAAAATAGTAGTAGTTAACTTATTATTGAACTTCACGTTTTAGGCCTAAATTCTTCAAACATCCATGCATTGTCTATGATTATGAACAGAGATAAGGTTGAGATGTGACCCTCCATCTACATGTTTGCTGCTTCGCAATCACACATCTTTACCTAATTACTTCCAAACCCCATTTGTAGTAAGGGATAGATCGACGGGTGCGAGATAGATTGAAGGGTACGATGGAACAGTCGTCTTCCTTAAAAATTTAAAATTATTTAAATTTTTTTATATTTTTTATTAAAATTTTATTTTCACCTCCTTAAATAAATAATCATGGAACCTCAACAGGTTATCGGAATGGCATGAGAGAAATGAGGAAGCCACGTAGCTCACCCACCATATGGCTTTGGTGGTCACACAGCTTGATCACAAAGCTTATCCCTTACCGGTGTCGGTAGATGTTTCATCCTCAATTATTAGGCCTATTTACCGCTACTTGGATCATGTTTAGTCTTCTCATACTTTAGGTTGATTTAATCACTTGTTTTAAATTTAATGATTAAAAAGTATATTAAAATTGGTTCAATATTAATTTAATTGATATAATTCGATATTAATTTCATGGTATAATTATGAAAATAAAAACTATAAATTTTTATGAAAGTGGATTGGATTTTTATTTTTACTAGAAAACAAATAGAGTACGAGACCATCGCTTGTGACGTGGCCCTAGTACTATTCAACGAACAATCTATGAAAGCACTACAAAGTTACTATAATGGACGTTAGGGGCAAAATCGTAACACTAAATCCTCACTATCCCCGTTATATATAACAACGTAAACCAATTCCCACTTCCCCATGCAAAGCAATAATGAAGTCAGTCTTCACCATTTTATCGGTACTTGTATTTACCATTATCTACGCCGTCAACAGCTGCCCCCGTCGGACCGGGCAGCCCTGCTAGCTTTCAAGGCAGCTCTCCACGAGCCTTACTTGGGCATCTTCAACTCATGGACGGGCACCGACTGTTGCCGAAACTGGTACGGCGTCAGCTGCGACCGAGAGACCTACCGAGTGGCGGACATCAATCTCCGCGTGAGTCCGAAGATCCCATCTTTGAGAGAGCCCACCGGACCGGTTTCATGACTGGATTTCTCTCCCGAAATATGCAAGTTAACTCGCCTTTCCAGTATCACTATCGCTGATTGGAAAGGGATCACAGGCGAGATTCCTAAATGTATAATCTGCTGCCATTTCTTCGTATCCTTGATTTGATCGGTAACAAGATCTCGGGAGAAATTCCGGCTGATATAGGGAAGTTGAAGCGTCTCACGGTTTTAAACGTCGCCGACAACCAGTTAACGGGGAGAATTCCCGCTTCATTGACGAATTTATCAAACTTGATGCATTTAGATTTGAGAAACAACAAAATCTCCGGTCCGATCCCAAGCAGAGCCGGGGATCTCAGTATGTTGAGCCGTGCTTTGTTGAGCGGGAACCTGATCAGCGGCTCGATCCCGGCATCGTTATGTCAAATTTATCGTCTCGCTGATTTGGACCTCTCGATGAACAAAATATCGGGGCTGATTCCACCCTGTCTTGGGAAAATGGCGGTCCTCGCCACATTGAATTTGGACTGCAACATGTTAATGGGTTCGATACCGGCAACGCTTTTAAAATCCGCGGTCGGCAACTTGAACCTGAGCCGAAACGCTCTGGGAGGCAACATCCGGATGTTTTCGGGCCGGGATCTTATTTTCACGGTGATCGACTTATCGCATAACAAGTTCAAGGGTCCGGTTCCGAGGAGTTTGTCCGCGGCGTCTACATCGGCCACCTTGATTTGAGTTACAACCACCTGTGTGGGCGGATTCCGGCAGGAGCACCTTTCGATCATCTGGAAGCATCCTCTTTCATGTACAACGACTGTCTCTGTGGCAAACCGCTTAGAGCTTGTTGATTACGTCACTAATATCTAAGTTTGTATTATTGCAATGTAAACCTAATTAAACACAACTTATATATTTCGTTTCATACTAATATCTATTTAAATTATATAGGATAAAATTTAAAACAGGAGTCAACATGTCAGCAATAAACAGGGACTGCGATTACTATTTATGAGTAAATAGATGAAGACATAACATGTGAAGGTTTTGTGATAACGACGCAACGATGCTGCAGATTTAAAGGAGTGGGTGAACCCAAAGTTACGACGAGTAGATTCGAATTAATCAAAGCTTAAAATGATCGGTCTAAATTAAGTCTGAGTTAATTTGATTCGGACTAAATTAAGTCTGAGTTAATTTGATTCGAATTAATCAAACGTATTATCGGTCCGAATTAATTAGGACTCTTCAAAGGTAGAAAAGAGTGGGTGAACAATGTTTGGTCATTAAGCTGCTTTTATATCACAAGGTCTTTGAAGTTAACCATTTATGCTCGGCTAAACTCTCGAGATAACATTCTCGAATAAATTAATTCACGAGATAATGCACTCTTCAAATTAATTGCTCAAATAGGGTGAAATTTACAGTGTTGGTCGTAGGTCGCCATGCCATCCGGGTGACCTATTAGGTCGCCATGTCTTCCTGGCGAGCTATGAGAGAGATGCATGTGTCATGCACGTTCAAACACGTTGGGCATCCGAAGGCATCCGATCGAGGGCATCCGACCGAAGCCATTCGAGTGAGCTATGCGAGGGCATCCGAGGGCAAGAGGAATCACGCGAGGAGCAGGAGGAGTGCATGGCGACGAGTGCATGGCAACTTATGCTGGGAAGCTACCACGCCGTAGGTCGCCCGGAAGGCATGGCGACTTACAGCCAACACTGTACAATTCACCCTATTTGAGCAATTAATCTTAAAAGTACGTTATATCATTAAATAAAAAATTCAAAAACATTATCTCAAAAATTTTGCATCGACTTACAGCCAACACTGTACAATTCACCCTATTGAGCAATAATCTTAAAAGTACGTTATATCATTAAATAAAAATCAAAAACTTATCTCAAAAATTTTACCTATTTGCTAAGTTAAATAGGCTGACAGAAGCTGCAATGAATTTCATATTCGGTCTGGAAAATAAAAGAGAAAGGATATGAGCTAAATTTACAGCCTGGAAAGCACTGTTCTTCTGTCGGTGGGAATTAAAACCCTGCAATGCATGAAACATGCATGTGAATTTGTTTTCGTGGTTAAAGAATATCTTCCATTGACCAGAAAGTCAATCGTAATTTGGATAGTTTATATTTATGTTTTAAAAAGTTTTGTTGTTCGATTTAACTTATTATTGGTTAGCTCGTTAAAATTTTTTGATTCGTGTTCATTAAAAGATTTAGTTCAACTCAACTCGTTGCTCGTTAAAATCACTAAAAAATTTATATTATTTAGTAAAACCTAATAATAATATATACAATTTAATATAAACGTAAATTAACAAAAAAAAATTAAGCTCATTAGAATATTATTGAAAAAAAAGTTCAACAATACATAGTCAAACCTAGAATCAAGAAAATCAACATCTATTCACTCCATTCATTGTTGTTTTATAATCTTAAAACTACTAAAAAATTATATAAAAAAATAACAAATTGTTCACGAATTTATCGAGTTGGTTGAACTTTGTTTAACTAGACTCATTAAGAAACTCGGGTCGAACTCAAGCTTCAGGAATCCCAATCAAACATTACCCAAATTTTGATCAAATCAATTCAATAGCTTACGAACGGCTCAACTCATTAAGCACTCTTAGATCGGACACACTTATGAGTTATAAGAAATGGGGAATTTCGGGCTTCATATTCCGAAGAAGGCCCAATCTATTCATGCGACCAATAAACTGCATTTGTGATAATTGGGTCTGGTTACTAGCCCAATCATATTCGGACTAATTTCATAACTGCTTCCTCTTGAGCTTAATCCAAATATGACACAAACTCAGGTCAAGAAACGATGGGGATATGGCCTTAATTTGTTGTAAAAAACATTTTTCAATAGTTAAAACGATTTTCAGACATTAATTTAATAATGTAAAAGGTTGTGTAATATAAACGAGGTAAGTGAATAACTTTGCTTAAACCAATTTAAGATTTTTATTTTAAAAAATTACTTGTCTAGAATTACTTATAGTCCCAAATTTCTTTTAATTCTAATTTTTTAAAATAAAAGTAACAGTAAAACTATAAAACAAAAATAGTACACTGAATGAATTACTTAAAGGGGGTGAAAGGCAAATTATTCAACTGGACTCCATAGTCCAAGTTCTCTTTATACTTATTTTTTTTTCAACGTTTCAAAAGTGATTTGGTGCCTTTGAAACAATAAATTAGATGATCCCGGCTCTCCCACATCTTTGTCATCTCAACTAATTATATTTGTCTATTTTGTTTTTTTTCTCAAGGTGAATCTTCACCTCTTTCCCACATATAAATAAAAAATTAGTAATTATTTTGAAAATTATTTTAAAACTTATGGTTCCTATTTATTGGGATCACGGAGAACGTGGTGAGACGGGTCTATCAAATAATTTCTTCTCCTTTTAAAACCGACCAAAAAAGGAGGGTTTTCTTTAAACATTCGAAAAGTGAACTATCAATTTTAAAAAGTAATTACTTCTTATGAATTACTATTTTGGTACCTAACTATAAATGTTTATAATTTAAGTATATAATTCAACTAAATAATAGTTAAGTGTCTAACTTAGAAATATATATAATTGAAGGGTTTATTGCAGAATTTAACCTTTCTAAGACTATTTTTCCCACCCAAGCTCTTCAATTTTGTGACTTGAGGCTTAACCCATTATTATGATGAAGCTTTATTTGGTTCAAAATAATTTGTAAAAAAATGGGTCACGTTGACAGTTGATGAAAATAAATATTGAAACATTGCACGAGGCAAAATCCCACGCAAATAATGCAACCATGCACGCGGGCCCCACCTATCACACTAGCACGTGCAAGGCCTCTGCTTTTGCTTTTTGGTTTGTTATTTTGTTTTTGGTAATACGGTTTTAATTTAAATTAAAGAACAGAAATTTATACCTCCAATATTTTAGATTTGGTGTAATTTAAAATATTAAATTTTAATATTTTTAATTTAATCGAATTATTTTAAAAATATAATATTTTAATTGTCAATCGAAATATTATAATTTTATAACATTTCGGTTGCGTTATTTTAGTCTTAAGTTAAGTTATTTCCTTAGACTCTCCCCATATATAATTTAAACAAATGCAAATTAAAATTTACCTAATACATAAGAATTTCCAATACTTCGTAAGTTTTGTATGATGCAGTGGCGGATGTACTAAGCCCCGATAGGGGCCAAGTGCATCCTATTATTTTCGAATGATTAAATTTAGCTTAATGTGTTAAGGAAAAAAGAAAAAAAATATAATTTTTGCATACCCATTATTTTTAAGAAAATTAAAATTTTAAACCCCATTCTTAAATTTCTTAATCAGCTACTGGTATGACGTGGATTGTAAACAAATTAAGGGTGGTGCCACTTAAGCAGCTCCAAATATCTCAGTTTGATTATAAAAATAAAGCAGTAGGTATGGAGATAAGATCAAATATTGAAATGGATAATGAATCTAAATTTAAAATAATAAAGACTTATTATGTATTTAATTTAAAAGTTGGAGGGAACAAAAGTCATTTTATTTAGATTCAAACTAATAAAGACCCAAAATGCTATTAAACTAAAGATTTTGGGAGGAGTCTTGACCCTCCCGCTATCAATATAACTTTGTCTCTCCTAACAGCAACAGATGCATACATTTATAAATGGAGTTTAAATTTTTTTAATATTATTTTTTAATATGATAAGTATATAATTTTTTTTATTTTTTCTTACCTTAATAAAATTAATTATATTTACTAACTAATCTAAAACAATGTGTATGTATTTAACTTCCTAAGGACCATATGCATATACCCCTTATAGCCAAGTTGACATGGGACCATATGGTTCTCTGTTAATAAAGTAAGAGAAGGGTTCATGAATCTACCCACGGGAATTAGTAAGATAATTGATCTTTTAAAAAAATTATATAATTTAAATAATTTTATTAATAATTTTTTTATTTGTAATTTTTTTTTGTAAATTTACTTCTAAAAAATTTAAAAATATTTCACTATTCCTTTAGAAAAGACCGCTCTAAAAGCTGTTTTATTTGTCTATTGAAGTTAGAGATGACAAAACAATTCGAATCCGATGGGGAAAATCGGAAATCGAATTAAACGGAGACGGAAAAAAATCGTTTATGTTAAATGGGGACGGGACGGGACGGGTTTAATAATCTCTGTCCCGATTACCCGCCCCGATACCTGCCCCGATAAATATTAAAAATAATTATTATATATATATAATATTAATAAATTAAAATTAAATTAAATTAAAAATATATATAATATTTATATATTTAATTTAAATATATATATATCCGGTCCGATACCCGGCCCGATACCCGTTTATGCTAAACGAGGATACCTGTTTTCCCGCAGTTTTCCCCAATTACCCGATGAGGATCCTGTTTAAATCCCTGCAGTTTTTTAAGTGAGAACGGATACGAATTTTCTAAACGGGGACCAATACCCGTCCTGAACCCGTCCTATTGCCATCCCTAATTGAAGTGCACAGACCATATGGCAACGGAATTGCAATCACTCCTAATATGACAAAATCTCCATTCTCTTTTGTTTCCGAGTCACAGTCACGGGAAAGAAGAGAGAGGAAAACTCATCTTGTGGTTTTAAATTGAGATTATTGTGAATGGTTAATCGTATTGTTGTAACTAAATAATCGGTTAATTATTATAATAGTTGTGAAATTTTTTAATCATAATTTAATCGTTTAAAAATGATTAATCTTAACGATTAATCTTTATTAAATATAACATTATCCTTTTAAAGTTTCACAATTCATACTATCAAAATGTGGATCACTTGACATATACTAACACCAATGCAAGTGAATAAAATAAAAATATATATAACACTTAACACATATTTACATCGATATAAGTATGTACATCGCTTAATATCTTGGTACCTAACAATAAACACACATAATTATATTGGTGTAAGTATGTTTTAATATTATCAAATAAGTAAAAGTTAAAGACAACTAGGGTTGGTACAAGTGGTTAGGGTTAAAAAATTTGAACTTGTAAAGACAAGTTTGAATCATACCACCGTCATTTTTTGTGGGCAATCCGTAAATTTATATTTAAATCCTAATTTTGTTTTAGGTATGTCTTGACCCTTATACCAAAAAAGAAGAGGAAAAAATTAAAATAATAAAAAGTATATATTAAGTCAAACTGTGTATAAAGTTAATAAAAATATAAATTAAAAATATTATAAATTTATTTGTTAATTATTAACCGTAATTAATCGTTTATCAAAATTTATAACTATAATTTTAATAATTAATTATTATTTTTAATGGTTAATTAATCAAAATTATTTAATATTAACAATTCAATTAATTAACTTATTAAATGTAATTATTATCGTATCGATTAATAGATACATTTAACGATTACGGATTCTTTAAATAAAGGTCTAGCTTTAAACAGACAATAGGGAAATTTTAAACTGATAAATTTCCCTGCACTTCCACGATTCTTTAAAGCCTTAAATATAAGATAATACACTTCAACATATTTAAATTAATAATCTTTAAATAGTATTAATTAAACTAAAATTTGATAAAAACATGATTAAATCTTTAAAATCTATTATTAGTTCAACTAGCATGCCTAATAATAATGAAATTTTGTTGGGTTCTGAATGAGGATTTTGTAGGCGGGAGATCTTATGCATGTGTTTGCTCCCATGTACCATCCAGCTCAGTTGGTAGAGCACAAGGTTCTTAACCTTGAGGTCGTGGGATCGAGTCCCACGGAGGACATTTCACAAAATGGAGGTCTCCCACGGAAGTTGCTCTCAACTTGGCGTTGGAGGCATCCTACTATCTTACCTCCCCTTACCCCATTACATATAGAATAAGGGTCAGCTATATATATAAAGACAACAACTTAGGATAGACCCCCTAATTAGACTCGAGTTGTGGGATAATAAAAATAGGGTAAATACATATTTAGTACCTAAAATATCGGTTTTGATTCATTTTAATACATAAACCTTCATTTTTCTCAAAATCATACTCAAACATTTAGTTTTTATTTCATTTTAGTTATCACTGTTAAAGCGCATCAAGTACCTAAACATTCAGTTTGGTCCGTTTTAATACCAAAACTTTTAATTTTCTTTTGAAAGTCGAACATTAAATTTTGAACGATGATACTAAAATAAATAAACTAAACTTTAGGTACGGTTTTGAAAAAAAATCAAAATTAGGTACAAAAATTGATCAAAACAGATAGTTTACGTACTAAATGCATAATTTACCCTAAAGACTAGATACATATCGTTTTACGTTTAAATAATAAAGAACGTAACGTCATTTTATCCACTTTGCCGTTTCGGTCCAGACATTTGGTAAATTTGCCGTAAATGCACATGAGATGGGGCCTTTTGCAAACTTATATTGGTGTTATTACGTCCTTCTTTTCTTCCATTAGTTAAACCTGGGACATAAATGATTAAATCAGTCCTACTTCCGAGTTGTATATGCTCCAACGATGAAAATAATTTACCCGTTTGGTTTGAGTTACGTGCTGCTAATGAAAACATCGTTGTGATTCATGAATATCTAGCGATTGTAATAGTGGATCACCGACAGTATCATTGCCTTGGACCGTATTTAATTATCATTTGAAGGGTTAATTCTTTTATCATTATTGCTTCACAAATCATTTATGGGTAAAGTACACAAATAGTCCCCCGACTATAGAATATGTTTATTGAATCTTTCGACTATTAAAAGTTTTGAAATAGTCATCTGATTATAAGATATTACCTTTTTATTCCATCGACTATTAAAAGTTACAAATAGTCACTCGACTATTTATTTGTATTCCATACCCACCTTTTTCGGTAAAAATTATGGCAGTTTGAGCTGGATGTTAACATGTTGATGGGGGATATGATAAAATTTGATCCTGTAATCTCAAACGACTATCATATCCCAACCACATGTTAACGTCCAACTCAAACTGTCGTCAAATTTTTAACAAAAACGACGAGTTTGTAACACAATGAATAGTTGAGTGACCATTTTGTAACTTTTAATAGTTGAAGGACTAAAAAATAGTTCTATAGTTGAAGATCATTTTATAACTTTTAACAGTCAAGAGAATCGATAAAGTACGCCTATAGTCAAATGACCATTTGTATACTTTACCCTTATTTTATCATATTTTGTATTGGCTTCACAATCATTTTATGGGTAAAGTACACAAATAGTCCCCCGACTATATTGTTATTGAATCTTTCGACTATTAAAAGTTTTGAAATAGTCATCTGATTATAAGATATTACCTTTTTAATTCCCTCGACTATTAAAAGTTACAAAATAGTCACTCGACTATTTATTGTATTCCATACCCATCCTTTTCGGTAAAAATTTATGGCAGTTTGAGCTGGATGTTAAAATGTTGATTGGGGGATATGATAAAATTGATCATGTAATCTCAAACGACTATCATATCCCAACCACAGGTTAACGTCCAACTCAAACTGTCGTCAAATTTTAACAAAAAATGACGAGTTTGTAACAATGAATAGTTGAGTGACCATTTTGTAACTTTTAATAGTTGAAGGACTAAAAAATATATTCTATAGTTGAAGGATCATTTTATAACTTTTAACAGTAAGAGATCGATAAAGTAACGCCTATAGTCAAATGACCATTTGTATACTTTACCCTTATTTTATCATATTTTGCCTGATAAATTATATCCTCAAAGATTTCTTTTAAAAAGTGTAGCTTCTTCATAAATCCCTAATTTACGCTAAGCAGTTACCACTTTATTTATTTAGTATATTTGATTTTACATTGTTATATAGATTTAAGGTAACTTTTACCATCTGGTAATTTAATTATCGATTTCGCCCATATTATCTTTATGCATCATTTTAGTCCTTGTTTAGAGTGTTTATCTTAGCCCTCCTAGGTTCGTTTTTATTAACAGAACCGTTAGTATATACGTTTATCAACACCGACAATTTTTAGATCAGTCAATATTACTGACGTGATTTGATGATGACGTAAAATGTATTAAAAAATAAACAATAAATCATTTAATGAATACAACAGATAGAAAAAATCTCCAAAACAATTGACATAATCACTTAATCTCAATGAAATAATAAAGTTTTAGAAATTTGTTATAATCATTGTTTTAATAAATATTTTAATCTAACTCTTAATATAGACGTAGAAGATTCACAGATATGTTAGTCAAAATGATCAACGGACCTCAAGGGCTAGGATGATTACCCTCAACATCATATATATTATACTAGCAATAATATTTATCAAATTAGACTCAATCGGTTTAAATCTTTACATTATATTCAAATAGGTTTTTTGAAAAATAAACATACCCCGTTATTTAATTATTATAAAAACGTTTAATTTGCATTGAAAAGTTAATAATAATAATTAGTGTTAAATGAAGCTTGCTTTGGATTTCACTCGTAAAAATTAAATTTTTTAATTAATTTTAGAAGATTATAAAGTAATATTTATTTTAAAATTTCAGGTAATGAATGTTTAATCTCCCTTATAACTATAATCGTTAATGTTTAAACTGAATTTATAAATAACAACGATTTCTTTAATCACTGTCGTAATGCCTAACAGACAAATTAGGTGTTTATATCACACTATAATGGGTTTATACGACTAATCCCCGTCATTTTTCACGTTGCTACCCTTACTCTGTACACTAATCTTACAGAACGAAAAAGTAAAACAAGAAATTTTAAATTTATCTGGCTGAGCCTTACACGTGCATACAAAACCTCACACGTGCATTAGTACTCCGTGAAAGAATCGTTTCGTCTGTGCTGCGATGACGACGGTGACGGTATTTTTGACCGTGGCATCAACAACGGGGTCTTCAAACTCTCATAATACTCCAATATCTATTGTCCTGGCACTAATTCCTCCGTCGAGTCGTCGTCTTCTGTGACGGAATAAACGGCGGCCGTGACACCTTCGTTAAGAGGTCCCACCTGACCCCTCTAAAGAACGCGTGCTCCTTGATCTCGCACGCGCCTCTGTAATATCTAGTCTTTTTGTTGAGTCCTTCTCCAATAACCGTCCGATCAAATCCGTCAAATCGTTCCGTGGTCCCATGAACTCCGGCTCTCTGTTTAAAAACGTTTCGAAACGTCTCCTTGCGGTTATTCCCTCTGAACGGCGTCGTACCGTAGAGCATCTCGTAGCTAAGAATTCCTAGTGCCCACCAATCGACGGCGAATTCATGTCGTCTCCGCGTACTACTTCAGGTGAGACGTATTCCTCCGTGCCCACGAACGAGTAGGAACGTTCCCCGTTTGAGAAACTGAGCTTTCTCCGACTCACTGGGCTGACTCGGGATGATTTTGGTTTCTTATTATGAGCTTTGCCGTGATTGTTATCATCTACGATAGGGACCCATTGGGCGAAGCTTAGGCGATGTTTACGTTGAACTGGAATAGCAGGCAATGAATTTGGATCCTTCTTGTCGAGAAATACATTTTCAGTGTGTGTGATGATTGTTTCTTCTTTAAGTTTCGTGAAAGGTCGAAATCCGTTAAAGTGACGTGTCCCGATTGTTGAATGAGGATGTTTTCAGGCTTGAGATCTCGTAAACGATGCCCTGTGAATGAAGGTGGTCGAGGGCGCAGAGGATCTCAGCCAGGTAAACTGGATGACAGCGGCAGAGAAAACGCGGTCATGCTGACGATCACGAAGGACGTTGAGGTCGGAGCCTGGGCAGTAAGGGACAGCCCAGGCGATAAGGTCGGTTTCAAGGCGACCCAAAAGACGAGGGAGAAATGGGTGGTGAAGAGTTGGGTCGGGAGAGGAAAGCCTGGCCAAGACCTCCATTTCCCAACGGGCTCGACGGTCAGCATCACGTCGGGATCTCTGGACACCTTGAGGGCGAAGGGGGAACGGGCGGTGGGATCCGACGACGTGTGGTGCACGAGGAAGACACGCCCCGTGGCTCCCTCGCCCAGGATTTTGATGGCTTTGAGGTTCTCCAAATCTAAATCGGGTGAAGAGGAAGGATTATTATTATCCATAACCATTTCAGAGGAAGAAAACAGTGTTGATGGGTTTGGTTGGGTTTTGGGGATATATACATATAGAGATGTAGTTTGTTTTTGGTTGGTTTGGAGTACTAGTATTTGTTTCTGGTGAAAGTGAGGTTTGTTCTTGGTGTCTGAAACAATCTCTCTCCACTGCAAAACAAAACCCGCTACTAAACATATACGTCCGTTCACATCGGTCCGGTACGTTTTTTTTTTCCCGTTCTTTTTACTTACCAAGTTGCTGTAAATTCACCCATCTTATTGTTACTCGATCACCCCTCCCCCTCGTTATCGGGAGTAAACTATGTATTAATGTCTAAATTATTAGTTTAATTCATATTAACTTTTTAAATTACATCTAATATTTAATTGTCATTTAATTTAGTATCTCGTCATTTAAAACAACATTTAATATCTAAATTATCAGTTTTATTTTATGTTAGAACTTAAATTTTCAATCTTTTCAAAATTTAACGTTAAATTTGAACAGATATACTAAAATAAAATAAAAACTAAGTTTTAACATTAAAGTACTAAAATGAAGCAAAAAATAAACTTAGATATGATTTTGAAAAATAAAAAATTTAGATTTTTAAACAGATTAAAATTAATAATTTAAATATTAAACATGTAATTTATCCTATTATTAAATAGAAGACAAAAATGGAAAGATGCGTGGAGCCAAATAAACAAAAATGATTGGATTTCACATGGGTGCTAACCATAATCAATGGATCGTTCGTGCATCTTCATCCTCAATTTAAGATTTTTAACCCTTAAATCTTTTCTACCACAATATTACTCTTCTTTTCATATACAAATTTTTGGATGAATTATTTATTTTTATCTAAATAAGCTAATTTTTAATGTTCTTTTTTTTAATAAATAATTCACCGTCATGTACCAAGGACACCCTTAATACGAGTTCTACTAATATTAGGGATAACCAAGGATGGACCTCGGCGGGACGGGTGCGATGGTCACCTCTTAAAAATTTAAGATCATCATAAACTTTATATTTTTATGCATTTTATTAAAATTCTGTTTTCACACTCTTAAAATTTTGTAAGCTTAAGTTCGTCCCCTAAAATTTTATAAATTCAAGTTCTACCCATAACATAAAATTCTATGTCAGTCGACGGGAATAACGTTTGTTTTCTACGAAGATACCATTAAAATTATCGAAGCTAGGGGGTGTACCGCATTAAGTTAATTAAAATAATATGGAAATGTTGTTTGATGAATGGTAAGCTTAGAGCCCGAGGGGATTGTCTAATGTCGCAATTAGGATTTGGTAATATAAAATTAGGACATCAATAGTGAGTTTAGGACTTATACTAAGATATATAAAGCATGATTATGCAGGGTAGGTTTGCTTGATCAATATAGGGTGGGATCTTAATATTATATCAAAGTTAGGATTTATAGGGATATTTGAGAGAATGGAAAAGGATTAATTAATTAAGGGGGGAATCTAATTCTGATTTGTTTTCATCATTGTGCTCTTAAAAAATGAATAATATATTTGTTTCTCAGCATAACATTATCAGTCTATGTACAAGCATTGGTTCACCGGAATCTGATGTAACCATTTTCGAGCTTCATGATTAATATGGCAAATTACATATTTAGTACATAAACTATCAGTTTTAGTCTCTTTTGGTACATGTACTTTCATTTTATCAAAAAATATACTTAAAGTTTAGTTTTTGTTTCATTCTAGTACCCCGCCGTTAAAAACTTTAATTTTTGTTCATTTTAGTACATTTGTTCAAAATTTAACGTTAAGTTTTGAAAAGAAATTATAAGTTTAAGTACTAAAACATACCAAAACTGGTAGTTTAGGTGTTAAATACATAGTTTATCCTTGAAAAGACTACATATATGTCATAAGCAAAATCGATGACAAGCCCATGGTTGTTGCCATCTAGAGCCAGGTCAATTAACTGCATAGGTTTCCTATCTAATTGCTTGCCTTGTTTTTCCATCAAGTCTTTTTTGGAATTGCATATAATTTCCATTAAAAAATCACAGGATTGGCTAGCAGTGTGCAAAAGAACAAGAGATTGAATTAGAGAGAGCATCCCTTTCATGGGGGGTTTTAGATGTTGGCATCTTCTGCCTACGCATGAATTTCTTTGGAAAAAGGATCCACAACTTTAGGGTACATCAAATGTTTTCTTCACCTAGCTTTTCAGCCCAATTGGACATTATAACCCCACCCAAAACCCTATTTTTTACACTGTTTAGGGGATTTTTTTTTACTATTTTGTGCCCCTTACTGCATCATTCTGTTGGAGAAAAGGTAAGGTGATTATGCGGTGCGATAAGTTAGTTTAAGGTTAAAAAATAATCACTTTATATAGTATTTTAGGTTACGCTTAATTTAAACTATTGTATTATTCCTAATATTTTCAGTTAAATCTAAAATATTACAAAGAATATATTATGAAAAAATGTAACATTTTTAGTTCAACCGAAAATATTAAGAACTTAACATTTTTAGTTACGTCCAATCTAAAATATTATATTTTTAGTTCATCGTTTTTTAACTTTAAATTAAATTATATCTCCTCAAACTTACTTAATATTCCACCAAAGCTCAAAGGGGCAGTTTTACAGTGCGGCATCTTAATATAAGATTAAAATAAGGTGGTACCAGTTTTGTTATTGTTTAAATAATAAAATCGGTAAAAAATTACTTGTAATATTATAATTTTTACCTAAAACATCGTTTTTTAACATTTCCAGTCATTTTTTAACTCCTAGTAATGTTTTCGGTAATTTTTTAACACCTAATAATGTTTCCAGTCATTTTTTAAAAAATCTATTTAAAACCCCAATAATAACAAAACCGATCATTTTTTTAGTGCCTAATAATGTTTTCGATCATTTTTTACCGATTTTATTATTATATTTTAACCTTATATTAAGACTATCGCACGTGAACGTTTCCACTCAAAGTGAAAAAAGCGAAGAGAAAATGAAACTGATTATATTCCCTCCACCCACCCATGTCGATGCCAGGGATATATGTTCACTTTAAAGGTGAAAAACAAAAGGCATATCTACTTTCATCATGCTCTTGTTGGCCATGATTTCACCACAAAATGTTCAAGGATCATTTCAATAGTAAAGTGGGGAAAACCCCATGGACTACATATGTAATTTAGCATTAGTTTTATTTTAAATGTGGGACTACATATGTAATTAATATTAGATAAATATAATAAAATATTTATTCAAAGATAATTTTAAATTAATCATCCTAAACATATCATGATTTTCCCGAAAAATAACCTTCCGTGCCATTATTTTAATGTCAGGCACTGTTCAGACTATATTTCTCGATCTAACACCCTTTGCAGAAAGGCGCCACCTACACCGCGCTTACGCTGATCAGGCGCCACGTTGGGTAAAACGCACCCCTTGCAACGCCTCTTGTTAAACGTGTAAAAAATCTAGGTGTTAGTTTTGTAAATAATTTTAAACTGGTGCCAAATATGTATCTAATTTCTATTAGGGTGATATTTGTGTAAAAAAATCAACTTTATCTATTTATTTTTTTGTGATATTATTTTTAACAATAGTTAATAATGTTTATTGACTTTTAAAATTAATTGTTTGAAAATATTAAAATATTAAAATAAACTTTTAATTACAATTGAGATATCAAATAAATTATTATTCAATTTTTTCAAAATAAATAAAAATGAATTTAAAAATGAATAAAATTCAATAAAAATATAATGTAAAGCTAAAATACATCACCTCTTTATTTAAAACATTCTATCTAATATTAATCTTAAAAAATATAAAATAAATATTAAATTTTAATTTTATTAAAAATGATTAAACATTATTAAATGTGTTAAAAATAATAATTAATGAATAATAATTCATTTAATCCCTCAATTGTAATTAAAAGTTTATTTTAATATTTTTTTATATTTTTAAACAATTAATTTTAAAATAATATATTCTCAAGACCTAAAGTCAAGTTTATGATTGTTAAACAGTCGTAGGTGTGGAAAGCTACATGGATCGAATGAAAATTCAATCGTACAAAGTCAATAACTCAAAATTGTCTAATTGTTGTCTAAATATCAACTCAATTATACCACAAATAAACATTCGATCAAAGAGTTGATATTTTCTGCTCAATCTTCATAAAAACTGTTTTGTCTCATCATTTTCTCTTCCGTATGAGCTCCTTTCTTTTTATAACATTCATGCAAAAGAATATACGTATTGTGTAATTTCATGCAAAAATCAAAATTTGTCGAGTTATAAAATAATTTGCAAAAGAAGATTTAAAAGTATTTTAAAATATGAATAATTTTATAAAAGGTTTTATAATTATTATTTCTTTTACAAAATGATGATGATAATAAATATTTTATAATTTAAAAAATTATAAATTTCATATATTTTTGAAAAAATTATTAACTTTTAAAATTAATTGTTTAAAAATATAAAAAATATTAAAATAAACTTTTAATTACAATTTACTTTTGCAATAAAAGTCAGTATACTTTTGTTTTTTTTGTGTGCACGTGGGTAACTATATTCAACAAAAAAGAATTGAAAAATAAAGGAGCTCATTCGCAGGAGAAAATGATGAGACAAAATAATTTTTGTGAAGATTGAGCAGAAAAGATCAACTCTTTTATCAGATATTTATTCGTGATATAATTGAGTTGATATTTAGACAACAGTTAGACAATTTTGAGTTATTGACTTTGTACGATCGAATTTTCATTCGATTCCTGTAGCTTTCCACACCTACGACTGTTTAACAATCATAAACTTGGCTAAAATAAACTTTTAATTACAATTGAGGGATCAAATGAATTATTATTCATTAATTATTATTTTTAACAAAAGTTAATAATGTTTATTCATTTTAATAAAATTAAAATTTAATGTTTATTTTATATTTTTTAAAATTAATATTAGAAAGAATATTTTAAATAAAGAGGTGATATTTTTTAGTTTTACATTATATTTTTATTGAATTTTATTCATTTTTAATTCATTTTTATTGTTTTTTTTATTTATTTTTTTAAAAATTGAATAATAATTCATTTGATCTCTCTCAATTGTAATTAAAAGTTTATTTTAATATTTTAATATTTTAAAAAAATTAAATTTTAAAATTCAATAAACATTATTAACTGTTTTTAAAAATAATATCAAAAAAATAAATAGATAAAATTGAAGTTTTTTATAAAAAAAATATCACCCTAACAGAAATTAATTACTTATTTGACATCAGTTTAAAAATATTTACAAAACTAACAGCCATATTTTTTACACATTCGACAAGGAGCGTTACAGGGGGCGCGCCTTATCCCACGTGGCGTAAAACGCGATACATGGGTACGCCTTTCTGTAAAGGGTCTTAGATCAGGAAATATAGTGTGAACGATGTCTGATAAGGAAATAAAGGCGCTGAAGGTGATTTTTCGGGAAAATGACCAATATATCACAATCAATTCTAACTTTGTAAAAAAATAATTATGAAAAAATAAAGTTTAAATAAAAAATAAAACTCATATTTATTAACCATCAGTATTTTTTTCTTTTAATTTACATCGGCAGTAATTTTATTTATTTATATATATATATATATTTAATTTATTCTGAAAAGTATATTTGTTTCAGACTCAAACAGCCCAATAAGCTGAAGCCTACTTGGATTTGGACGAATGATTTTTGACGTAGGTCTATATTAAGTTAAATTTAAATATTTTTAATAATAATTATTGGATAATTATTTGGTTCGTGGAAGTGAACATTTTCAATTTGAAAATAAATTATTATTTAATATATATTATTATACAAAAAAATCACAAACAATATTTAAATAATGTGAAATATTTTGTAATTTATTTTTGAACTTGGGCTGCAAGGAAATTCAAACGTAAAGGGTCAAAGGAGGTCACAAAACGACACCGTTAAGGCTCTCAGCACCATCACCCTTTTCTTCGTCTTTCACATTTTCTCGAGATATTTTTAGGGTTTCACTCTGCCGCAACTTTTGTTTATGGTGCGTTTTCTCCTCTCAAATTTTCTTATTCATTACTGTTTTGATATTATTATTGATATAATTCATGCATTCTTGGTGGATGTTAAATAATGATCATACTTTTAATCAACTCTTAATTAATGGCTGTTAGCTCTTTTTTTTTTTATAGGATAATTCAATTCTTTTTTATTTTGTTTTCTTGTCCCGTTTTTAAGACGGATTTGAGATTGTGATCTACCTTTTTCCCCCTTCTTTTGTGGATCCAATTGATTCATGGGTATCTCAGCTTATCTTAAGTCCTACACGGGATTTTAGATGATCTATGTTTGTAATTAATTTCTGGGTATTTTCAGATCTTTAATTTATATCCTTTCCTTCTTTGGGTCAAAATGTTGTATATTTTATGAATTTAGATTTTGTTACTAAATTGATGTCCATAATACAATTTTAGTTTCTGTTTGTCATTGTTTTGTGTAGATCATGATGATAGTTGAAGAAAAAGAATTGTTTTTTTAGAAATTATTTTCAATTTTTAGGTTTTAACTCCTGCAACTTGATTCCACCATGTAAATAAATGCATAGTTATACTATAATTCTTAATTCTATAATGCAGGAACGAATGTTATGTCTAAAATGAATTTTATGCTTGATCTCAATGATATCAAAGCTATCTTGACTAGCTTCTGTTATCAAAATTTACACTTGATTGGAGATTGGATTTGAAGTTGATCGAGTTTAAAACTTTTGAAACGATGATTATTTTTCTTAATTGTTGTATGTTTAGTTCAGATTTACTATTGTTGTATGTTTAGTTCAGATTTACTATCATTTAGACGAAGTGATTCCTACCGGAATAATCATGGATGCAAATTGTTTTGGAGTCTGAGTTGTTGTTCTTTATCTATTAACAGCTATAGTCGGATCGTGATGGTGAAGGCATATGCACAAGAGCACATTTACAAGCATCCATGGGAGAGAGTAACGTCTGCTTCTTGGCGTAAGTTTGCTGATCCTGAGAACAAGCACACCTTGTCTCATATCCTTGAAGTCGACACCTTGAATCACAAACTCGATCCTCTCTCTGGTAAGCTCTACAGTACTCGGGCTCTTACCATACATGCTCCGGGGCCATTGTTTGTTCGCAAAATCATCGGCCAGGATATCTGCCACTGTGTAGAATCAACAGTTGTTGATGCCCAATCTAAGTCGATGCAACTCACAACACGTAATGTCAGTCTTCAGAAGTTTATAGAGGTAGAGGAGAAGATACGGTATGATCCTCACCCAGAAAATCCAACAGGATGGACTGTTTGCCGACAGGAGACTAGTATTTGTATTAAGCCATTATCGGCTCTTGCGTCCATGGCTGAAAAAGTGGAGCAGCGATGTGCCGAGAGGTTTATGCAAAATAGTGTCAAGGGTCGAGAGGTAATGGAGAGGATCTGTAAGTATCTTGAAGCTGAATCTAGAGGGATGGCTCTATGAGTCTCACTTTCACTTTCTGCACTTGAAGCCTCAGCTGCTTCTCTCATACAGTAGGAAATAACAGAAGAATGTAAGATGCAGAAACCTGGAAGGTCTAGGTTTAATTTTGAATGCCCTTTTTAGACTTGGTGCAATTTTTGGTGTAGTCCATATCTAATTTGGGATTAAGATTCAATTTACTTTGCCAGATGATGTTTGGTTTAATGACTGAATGATTCAAATTGCTATGCAATTATTAAACAAGACCCATCTATTATGGAAATGGATAGCACATCAACTGCATTAATTTGATGGTAAACACAGGTTGATGGTGAAACTAAGCTATAAATAGTATGAAAGAGGGATGAATTTAAATGATTTTTTTAAATTTTCGTCCTTGACAATCTTTCAAAGCACAAGCCTTCTTTACTTTGAGTTTGCATCACACATTTTCACACTACACAATCACTCAGTCATACACCAAACTTTCACAAAAGCTTTCATGAACTTGAGTTTCCTCTTTGACCAAATATGATAGAGGCATGGCCATGTATTATCACTTTAATATTAATATTCTTAACAAATTATTTAATAATAAAATAATTTCAGTTGACAGGACACTTTATTTTGAAATAGTTTCATTTCTACTAGACTTTCAATTCGTTTTTCTAATTTCAAGACAAATCTATGACCATATTATTTAATAATTATGTAAGAAGCAAAATTTTCTTTATGTTGATAAACCAAAAATAACATAAATGTTGTTACTTTGGGTTTCCCTACAAAATAACCTGAACAACTTACGAAACGCGATCAAAAGAAGAGCTAAGAGGTCAAGACGAAAATTTATCAATGACCCAACCCATAATCAAAAGTTTAGGACAATGGGATGAAGGCTGGCATAGAATGGATGAATGAGGAACGCCAAAAAAAAATTGATGAGATTTTGAATCAAGCTAGACACACTTGTAGATCATGCATCAATAAAATCAATCAGGACATCCATCATCATCCATGTTCTTCTCCATAATATAGACAACTACCATCAAAATTGTGAATACTTTATGGGACACGAACATTCGAAGATTACTATGAAGCCGAATGGTCCACGGTTTCCAATGGACAAAAGCACCGTTTCTTCTTAGTTTCGATGGCCAACCCCAAAGTGAAACCTCTTTGCATGTTTGTCATTAAAAGCATATTCAAGTCGCAGAGGCCCTAAAGGTGAGTCCACTCGGATCCCAAACCCATATCCATAGCCACTTCCAGGCTTATATCTTGCCCCCGCAGGATCACCTGAATAACACAAAAAACAAACAGATTCATGGGAAACAAAGGATGTTAGAAAGGACACAGAATTCACAAGAAACGAAAATAAAAAATGAAGATTAACCAAAAAGGACTTACCAGGCACATTGGGTCCTGACCATAAATCATGCCCGTAATCAGCAAATATAACTCCTTCCACAGGCCCCAGCTGCACAATAGCAAAAAATACAAATCAATGCAGCATCTAGGTTATCTTTTTTATTTAATTCTCATCCTCCAATGGCTAGATTCTTGTCTCCCTATAACCTTATCAAAAATCCGAGTTCCATAAAAAAAAGGTAAATATCATCATGCCCGATATGGCTCTGCTGAATAGTCTTTAAATACTAGCCTAGGATCAAGGAATTCAACATCCTTCCAGCAAGCACATTATATCCATGAAAACAACAAAAGATGAGGTGGAATTAATATTCACATACCATTGGGAAAGAAACTTCACTTGAGCCAACTACATAAGATCGTCCAGAGCCTACAGCACCTTCTTCGTAACCTCTCACGCTGTTAGTTCCACCGATAGCAAATGCTTCATGAGGAGAAAAATTTCCCACCACATGCCCACCAGACAAACTAGCAATAAAAAACAGAGCAAGTCAGCACAACTCTCTCCTCTTCAATTTCTCTCTTTCGAGAAATAACGAAGCTCAGGGTAAAACCAAGCAAGAAAACTTTTGAAGTCAGAAAACAAATAGAGAAAACAAGAGTTTATAAACCACGATAACCATAATATGTAATTCCTTGTATACAAAAAATAAAGATGATAAGGCGATAAGCATAATACCTTAAAAGAAGGCGAGTTGGAGCAATTTCAACACCTTTTCTTGCCCGAGCATTCACTCTGTTGAAAAACAACCACTCAGGCATGATGGGAAGTCCTTGTTCCATGTTAAATGCAAACTGCAAAGGTAACAAAAAGTCAGGCCCATCCATATTATAAGTGATGAAAAACCACATGGTGTAGATGCTAACCATGGAGGAACCTTGATCACCAGAACCAGTATAGACACTTTCAAATTTTGCCAATAACATATCGTCATAAGGCTTACCACTACATTAAGATTTTAATACAAGGTTAAAAGCAAGAAAATAAAACCAAAAAAATCATAACAGTAATTAATGAAGTGAAATAAATCTTATGGAAGCTATACAACACCAGGCATCAGACATACAAACCTTGCAGTAAGTGGGCTGCCATAGAAGTCCTTGATAATTGGATTTCCTTTATCATCACGAGCACCAGCGTGCTGCATATTCAAACATCATAAATAAATCATATAACTGAAACATAAACCACAACCCCCCAAAATATCAAATTCAGAATAACAACTAAATTTTAGGAACTACTTGGTTACAAACTTCCCTTTGAAGAAAACCCAGAACAAGAACCTAGCAGTCAGAAAAATAAGCTATGGGTTGAAGTAACAAGCTCTACCTGAAAAATAAGACCAGCTGTTCCACTCCATTTTGGCCTGAGCGGTCGACTAAACTCTATACCAGCTGTTACACGACCAATACTCAGACTGCTATTGTCATGTTGGTTACCATGCACAAGTGTCCCTGGGGTTCTTGAATTCTGTAAAAAGAAATGTTCAAGATAGTAATCAATCTCCCAATACAATCATTTGAAAAAGTAAAAGCAAAACCCACCTGCACAATTATTGTTCTAGACGTCCTCTTGTCGTCTCCCTCAATCCATGGGTCTGTGTAGTTAATGCGGAATATAGAGTCAATTTGGCCCCTCTCTAAGGAAATATTAAGCTTTTGGTTTCTTCCAAACAAATTTCTATGAGAATATGCAAAGCTGCACATAGGAAACAACAGATGAGACATGATACACTGCATAATACATGTCATCAGATTTAGCAGACCCTAAATTTCTCTCCTTTGCCTCAATAACAATAGGGAAGGAAACAAGAAATGCTGAAGGCTCAGAGTGACATAACAAGATGAGATATGTGGTTGCATGTAAGAAAGTTTACGCCTAAGGAAGTTGAATAGAATAAGAAGCCACAATGAAAAGAAAACATAAAAGCTTCCAATAAAATCCACCATTATGAATATTATTCTGTCATTTAGTACCAAAACGTACCCTGGTTCTGTAACATACAACCCCAAGAAAGCAACTTCTAGTGTATCAATTACTATGCACATTATCACTCGATGAGAATCATTAAGAAATAAGCAACCAAAGTCAACAAGATTCAACCAAAGGAATTGATATGGGCTCTCACAACCAATGCAAAGCCAACTTAATTCTCAAAATGATAGGGCACTAAGGAACGAGAAAACCTACTTGTTGCTTGGCTTTTCACTCAAATTTATTCCAGAAAACTTTCTTGCTTGTATTATAGAGTAATGAAAAATACTGCACATTTCTGATATTTATGAGTGGTGGAACAAATTAACGAATGTGAATTACATCCCATTCAAAAAAGGAATTTGCTCCCAAACGCATGAAAAGTTAAATGAGATGAAACTTATCATTTGCATGCACAAATCAAAATGAACTGCAGAAGAAGGGTGGATTGAAAAAATGGAATCAGACAGAACTGAAATTTGCCACGTTACCTTCCAATAAGTCCTGATAGAGGGCCACTTGTAATCCTACAAAATTATACATCACTAGCATAAATATTATTTAAGACATGCCAACCAAAAATAAATATAGGTTTTGGTAACTAAATTAGGCAAGGACATAAGCTAGAACATGTAGTATTGCAATTTAAACGCATGACATACCCACTTGATATTCCACCACCAGCAGAAAAACCACCACTTGGACGTTCAACAACATTCATTATCAAATCAACTTTACCAGCATCTACAATGTTGACAATCGGAACAACAATAGACAAATAAATACATAAGAAATGTCTGACAATGTTAACATAAAACATATTTAATTACAAACTATATCCAAAAAAGGTAGCCTATCATCTGATGCCTATTGAATCAATTAGCGTCAAATCCTGTAAAGGAAAATTAAATGTATTCCACTGGTTTCAACTTCCAACAAAAGCTTTACACAGCAATTACAAAGCAAATAATATTAATTGGCTAGTACTAATGTTTGTTATAACATCATTATAGGTATGTTATATAGCATAATACTTAGTTACTTACTACCAGAACAATAATAATCTGTAATAAAATTCATTAGACAATCTTGCATTCTTGCTATTGCATTATGTCTCTGAAAAATCAGCATTAACCAGTTAAGGTCCTCAGCATAAAATAGCCAACCAAATACTCACAAGGGCATTGTACATAAAATATAACATTTTCAGGAACTAGCTTAAACATTCTTTCAACCAGCAAAGAATACCTCAGAACAGAACATGCAATTCTTTTCAAGATTCATTCAAAGATGCATTCACTCACCCCCAGCTGGTTGAGGAATGATACTGACATCTGCCATGAGACCCATAGTTGACACCGTATCCACATCTCTTTTTCCTTGAAGCATACTATACACCTGTAGGAGGATGGTTCAAAGGAAGCAACACAAGATAGTTGGGACAAATTTTGCTATCCACAAGCACTCTTCCTTGACCAAAATATATCTATATGACTCATCATCAATAAAACACCTATGCAAGTAACAAAAGCTAGACATAGGGTCACACCTGTCCCTTCTTGGTTGTGAGTTGCCTAAGTATCGTTTCAGGCTTTGTCTTCCCTTTAGTTGGTTCTCCACTGAAGCAATTACAAGCATTTCAGGTCATTATTTTCTAATCCTAACAAACTTAAAAGTCTGATATGCATGTTTGAGAGAGTCGCGAAGCAAACTGAAGGAAGCTTCTTACGTCTTTCGATCAAGGAAACGTATGGATATATTATTGACCTCGGCTTCTGCAACTTGTAACTTTATAATACCTCCAGAAAAAATATCAACTCCAGAAACCTATAAGGTCAAAGAACAGTTAATAGAGCATGGTTGTACCAAAGATTAACGAAGAGTACAACTGCATCCCCAAATTAAAGAACCATGCACGGCAAAGTACTAACCAAGCCAAAAAGACCACGTTCCATATACCATCCATTGATAGAATTAATTACTTCATCCAAACGCTTGAGATTTACAACTTTTCCTGCACAGCTTGACACCAAAAGTGAAAATAATGAAGGCCTCCTATGACCAGAATTAAGAAGCAGCTCATCAAGTAAATCATCTAAATGTAAATCCATCCATACTGAAGAATGCAAAAGAAAAACTTACCATGTGCATCACGAAAAGCATCCTCGAGAAACTTTGATGGAAGAACATTGGCCCCTTCACAGACCAATCCGTGGAACTCCTGATTTGGCTCTACCTTATGCCACAAGAAGCCAATGTCAACCCAATGAATATTATGTTTCTATACGTGCCAAAGTTGGTTGGCATGTAATTCCCAAAACCGGAGTGAAATGTACAGCTAACAACAAAAAGAAATTATGACACAAGAAAGACAAGCCAAAAAGAGCATCTATCATTTCACCCACCCACTCCCTAGGACTATGAGAGTATCTAATTATATGAAGTTTCCACAGCGACACTCTATGAAGGAAGGCGGCACAGAGCGGGAAATTCTCCAATTCCCCTGAATTCTAACAGAAAAGATTAAACTAGTGCCAGAGAGATCACTAGCTAAGCCCCCACAAGTAGAAATGTTACATTGATGGTAACCAGCGACCAAAAACATACTCAATTATGACTGCAATTCGGAGCAATTAAAAGAGAAATGAATGCAGGACAAATATATTATACGCATTAAACTTCTAAACATCTATGATAACATACTTGAAACACCAATCTGATACCATCCCGCGTGTCAACAGCCACGGGCATACAGGAGGAGAAGTAGCCGCTATCAATGATCCGATGAACATCTTCCTGGACCTCCCGCACAGTCAATGCTGAGTTGGCTCGGCAAGCTTTCAACGCGGTAAGGGCTTCCATTTCAAGGTCTTTCCGCTCCAACTCCTCTCCATCTTTGTTCCTGACGAGAACCTCGCTTATCAAAACCCTCTCCTCGTCGTATCGACCGGCAGCAGTCGACTGTCCCTTCTGAGGCACCTCCAACCCGGACTGAGCGGAGTCGGGCGAACTCGGCTGGGACAAAGACAAGGAGGCAGAACATAACAGAGGCGATTTAGAAAGGTTGTCGCTCGGAGTGGTTAGCGACAGTGACGCACAGCAGAGTAGGGGAGAGTCTCTGAGAAGCGAGTGAATTCCGAAGGCGGAGTGAGTGGATGCGGCGGTAGGATGATTTTTGAGAAAATTGGAGCGATTCCTGAGTGAGTGAATGAGTTGGAACACCGAGTGACGAGCTCTGGAGAGGTGACAGGCTAGGGTCTGTGAGAGAGAATGGTTGGAAGAAGGGATCTTGAAAGATGAGGAGGTGAAAAGAACGCCGTCGTTGCGAGGCATCGCGGATGCAAGTATAACTGGAGAAGAAGAAATGAGAGTGAATTTGATTCTTCAATCAACAATTTCTGGGGGTTGAGAAATTTTAGAGGGCTGTTATTGTTTTAGTTTTAGACGGCAGAAAATGATGTACATACATTCTTGAGGGTTTTATATCTGAACTGCTTTCAGGTAACACCAGGATTCGGTTGAAGTAAGCCTAGAGATGTGCCGCTCAAATGGGTCGGATCTTTGGATTTTCTTTCCCTTACCTGAATTATCTAAACTACTTCGGTTAGAATTCGATTAACTTTCGATTTTAGTAGATTTAGTTTAAATTTGAGTTTGACTTGATATCTTAACGAATTGAGTCGAATAATAACCTCCATATCATGTTTTAATGGAGAGTTAGTCGAATTGAGTTGGAGGTTTATAGGATGCAATGCAAAACATTCAAGCATCTTCGACATAACATGCATGTGAGCGTAAATGAGATCATATTATATATGGTCAACAAGGTATTGATTTCGGTAGTCAAGTTGAGTCAATGAAGGTAATGATGGGTTCAAATACCTTAAGTACTCTATTACAGCATTTCGAAGGAGGATCTCAAAGTGGAGTGATGTTCTGTACACTTCCTATTCAACAAACAAATAAAGACGGTCAAGGCGGACGACCACGACGTACACGATGAGTCACGCACCATTATTATTCAACCACTGCTCGACATCTTTAAGAATTACGAAAATATATATAAATTTTATTATGCATTATATTAGTTTGTAAGAACTTTTATTATTATTATTATGTAATAAAATTATTTTTATATATTAAACAATTTTTAAAATTATTTTTTAAAATTAAATTTGACAAAACTCACCACATCGACGTGACGAGTTTCAACGGTTAATTTTTTTTTAATTCAAAAGTTGTATGTTGCCCAACGAATATCTTATGTATTCTACGTTACTCGTCACCTTACTGTGATGAATTTCTTTGTTTTTCTTTATTTTTTTTAATTATTTATAGAATTTTAAAAAATAAAATTATTTCCAATGGGACTCGTCACCTTGAAGTGACGAGTTTCTGGAAGTATATTATAATATTGACTCACGTGGGGTTAACGGAACTGAGACCATTAAAAAAATATGTTTTTGACCGAACTCTTCACCTCAATGTGACGAATTTATGTTTCACTATAGCATTTACCGTAGATTACAAAATAAATTTGTGACTCGCTTATTGGGCCAATTAATTTACCCATTTGGAGTAATAGGCCGAAAACCATGCTCTCAATTCAAAAGGCCCATACCCATTCATCAATGAAAATAATAGCAATTGGAATTTAAAATTTAATTGTTTGAAATTGTTGTAAAGTGATTTTAAAAAGATAAAATATCCATTATAAATAATTTAATATTAATTTTAAAAAATGTCGTAGAAAAGAGTTTTTAAAAGTGCTTTCAAAAGTGTAGTTTAAAATTTAATTATTTGGAATTGATTTTGTAAAGTGATTTTGAAAGGATAAAAAATCCATTATAGACATTATGTTGTAAATTAACAATATAAAATTAATTTTTTTTAACAAAACAACTAATTTTATTCAAAATAGGAAATATCCCGAATTACAATAAATATTTACAATCAGAATCGTAAATTAACACATAACTGGAAAATTTTCCTATAATCATTAAAACAAAACTAGCAACTTAAGATCATAAGTATCATACGAGGAAAGATTAAAAATCTAAAAAAGAAACTTGAACAAATATAGATACAAATAGATTTGATGCATTGGTAAACAAATCGCAAATGAGGATCAAACTATTGAAAGACACCGACAAAATTACAAATCAGACTCAAGCGACATGAAAAGCTATACACGAATGCAAAACGGGTACCCAAATCCACTATGAGGGTCCAAAACAAGGAAGAGCAACAAGATATCAGATAAGCTTCATCTTAATCAGTCGTGACGAAGTGAAATAAACCTTTAGAAAAAGATAAATGAAAAAAAGACCAAACGAACGAAAAATATGTCAAAAGATAAAAGAAAATATGCCACAAAGGCAGATGAAAACGTGCCATAAAAGTATATGAAAATGTGTCATACAGACAGACTCACTGAAAAAATAAATAGAAACACAATATAAGAAAGGAAAAAGGCAATAAAGAAATACCAGCAGTCGGCAACCAATATTAAAGTTTGTATCACAGTCGATCAATAAAGACGAAAAAGAAAAGAGATGAGATACACACCAAAAAAGAAAAACTAGGTTTTTCAAAAGAGATATATAATTTAAATTATATTTACACTTATTAATCCTATTATATATAAAATATATTTTATAATAACTCACTACTAATATGGCAAATAAATTATTTTTTAAGGATATTAGTATTAAATTATTAAAATAAAATGTAAATACATAATTGACTAGAGCAATAAAATTATAATTTATTTCCAAACCTAAAATTAAAAATAACTAGAAATCATAACTTTTACGGTTTGGTTAAAACCACCGTTTACATCATATTTTTTATAATTTTACCGATTTGACATTGATTTTGCGTTCAGATTCTTATAAAGGTAGCCTTGAAATATGGCAAATGGCTTATTCTCACCCAAATCACTAGTATTTTTCTGCAGATGCCAAGCCCATATTAACAGCCAATGTGTTTGTTTAAGACATGAGATGCAGCATTCTGCCTAATTGAAGAATAAACAATATCGATTTGGGCCATTTCTTTTTCCTTTCTTTCTGGGGTCCAGGAATCCACAGCGAAACGCATGGACCTTGGGATTTTCTTTTTAAAAGGTTAAATGCATTTTAGTTTTTTAAAATTATGTTTTATTATCATTTTGATATTTAAAATATTTCTCTGGGTTTAATTTAACTTCTCAACACGATTAAGCGACTTCAGTGATAAATGAATCGTTGTTATTTCTCGAGATTTCGGATTTGAACACTAAGAATGAAATATCGAGAGTGTCAACACTAAATATCAAAGGATGAAAAATTATTGATGAACATATATTACCTTATACTTATCTCATATTAATAAAAAAAAATTCCCAATTAGTTTAACTTTTGAATATAAAATTTGTTATTCATAACCGCTTCAAATAATAAATAATAAAAATATTAATTCGTAATTAGTTCAAATCAAATTAGAATATTAAAAGTAAAATTATAAAATAATATTAGATTCTGTTTATATTCCTTTTTTTAAAAATATTAAATATACGCATATATCACTCGTTGGGTATGGAAGAGAGGATCGTTAAGCAAGGCGGTGGGAAATGGAATATAAGACGTTAAGTTCAAATATTCATTTTTTTATATCTTTTCTTGACCAAGAAAGACGAACGCAAACAACTCTCTCGAAGAGCCAAATTCTGCCTCTTCTTTCTCCCGCGACCGTCCATTTCCAATTCCCCTTCTCAAACCCTAATCCAAATTGTTTCATCTTAATTCCCGCCCTGAAACCCTAATCATCCCCCTCCCCCTCTTTTTAATAGAGTAAGAACTTTTTCTTTTATCTCCCCCCCCCCAAAATCAAAACGAAGACTCGCCACCATTAACTGCCTTGAAAGAAAGGTCTCTTTGATGTGTGTGAGTGTATGAGTTAGTATGCGAGTGTTCTCGATTCCATAATTTTGGGTTTTAATTGTTTGACTTATTTAAACCTCTGGGTCTATTTTGAAGCTTATTTTCTTTATTTATTGATCCATATTCCGAGTTGATCGAACAAAATATTTTTGAAGAAAAATCGTTGTTTTCAGTTTGATTCTCTGGGTTTGTTTTGTATTCCATATTCTTGAAAGCTTTTCGCGGGCTTTAAGGTCTTTTTTTATTTATAAAAAAAGGTTGCTAAATTTAAAATTCTAATTCTTAAGCAAGTTTTATCGTGTTTGATTTGTACAAAGTCTTGGCGGCTTTTTCTATGTGATTTGTTTTTTTCCTTTTCCCCCCCTTTCCCCTCGATTGTGTACTTATTTAATAGTAAGTACAATCCAATTGTTTTTTCTTGTTCCTTTTGCTATATGATATCTATTACAGTTGTTTTAGAGTAATAATTCAGCCTTAATTTTGTTGTTTTATTTTTAGTTCAATTTTATCTAACATTGAACAGAGTTTTTCTCTCTCACATATTTCACCATATTTTTGTTTTAAGCTTTGCAAACCGACTGAAATTTTGCTTCGGAAACTGGTTTGTTATTGTAAAAGTCTAAATTGCTTTATTTTTATTTATGTTTTGCTTATTGTGTTTTCACAGGAGCCATGGATATTAATGTTGGAGACAAAACACTGGAACTAAATGGGAGGGAAGATCTTAAGAGGCCTTTGCTGGAGCCTTCAGATAGTGTTTACGTGACTATACCTGAACCTATGGATAAGTCTGGAAAGAAGAGAACAGTGATGTTCAAAATTGGGGATATCAAGTGTGCATCTTGTGTTGCTTCCATAGAAGCTGTGCTTGGAGAGCTCAAGGGTGTTGAGAGTGTATCAGTGTCGCCAATTCATGGTCAAGCAGCAATTGAGTATGTTCCGACGCTCGTTAATGTAAGTTTTAAGAGTGATTTATGGTCACTATAGAAAACTTTTAATTCCTTCCCTTCATTAAGTTCCAACTTATTTATTGTTTTACTGTTATTCTTTGGAGCCATTGTTTATAATGCTGCTCACATTTTTTGTTGCTTGAACCTTTGTTTATTTTGTTTTAGACGAAACTGATTAAAGAGACAATAGAGGATGCTGGTTTCCCTGTGAAGGAGTTTTCAGAGCAAGAAATAGCAGTCTGCCGGCTCAGGATTAAGGGAATGGCATGTACAAGCTGTTCAGAGTCCCTTGAACGTGCTCTGAAGTCCCTCGATGGAGTTAAAAAGGCAGTGGTTGGTCTAGCTCTCGAAGAAGCGAAGGTTCACTTTGATCCAAATGTTACTGATTCTGATCGCATCGCTGAAGCAATAGAAGATGCTGGATTTGGAGCCGATCTCATTAGTTCTGGAAATGAAGTGAACAAAGTACATTTAGAACTTGATGGAGTGTCATCTGTGGAGGAGATGAATACTATTAAGTCCTACCTTGAGTCAGCCATAGGTGTAAATCACGTAGATATGGACTTGGAAGAAAACATGGTCATAGTCAACTATGACCCAGACCTCATTGGTCCGAGATCTCTTATTGAAGCTGTAGAAGAAGCTGCTCATGGATCCTACAAGGCGAGCTTGTATATACCTCCCAGACAAAGAGAAACTGAGCAGCAGCATGAAATTAATTCCTATAGGGATCAGTTCCTTTTAAGCTGCTTGTTCTCAGTTCCTCTGTTTATATTCTCCATGGTACTTCCAATGCTTCCTCCTTTTGGTAATTGGTTAGAGTATAAGATTTACAACATGTTTACTGTTGGGTTGCTTCTGAGATGGATTCTTTGCACACCAGTACAGTTCGTCATTGGCCAAAGGTATCGGTGTTCATTTTCCTGTTTTATTAACTACTACTTCTGTTATTGGTGTTCAACATTTCCATTCCTCAGAGGTGGCATTCACTCTCATTATATAACCAGTCATTCAGCATAACAATTCTGTCTTTTGTTGTCTTTGTCAGGTTTTATAAAGGGTCATACCATGCATTGAGACTGAAATCTGCTAATATGGATGTTTTAGTAGCCATGGGAACCAATGCTGCATACTTTTACTCTGTTTATGTAGCAATTAAGTCTCTAAGCTCGGACACATTTGAAGGGCAAGATTTTTTTGAGACAAGTGCAATGCTGATATCCTTTATTCTCTTAGGAAAATATTTAGAGGTGTTGGCTAAAGGGAGAACGTCAAATGCTTTAGCCAAGCTGACAGACCTTGCTCCTGATAGCGCTTGTTTGCTGACATTAGATGATGATGGAAATGTTGTCTCAGAGGTTGAAATCAGCACCCAACTAATACAAAGGAATGATATAATCAAGATCATTCCTGGGGAGAAGGTTCCTGTCGATGGCATTGTCATCGATGGTCAAAGCTACGTGAATGAGAGTATGATCACAGGGGAGGCACAACCTATTGCTAAAAAGCTTGGTGACAAAGTATTATTTTATTTCCTTTTTTATGATTTTAATGTAGGCCTGACTTTATGAATGCTGAATTTTTTAATTCAATTCTTATGAGTAGGTCATTGGTGGAACTATGAACGAGAACGGATGCTTGCTGGTCAAGGCTACTCATGTTGGGTCAGAGACTGCACTTTCCCAAATTGTTCAGCTCGTTGAAGCGGCTCAGCTTGCTAGAGCACCTATACAGAAAATTGCTGACCGGATTTCTCGGTTTTTTGTTCCTGCAGTATGTTTCCGTTTCCTAAAAAAAATTATACTATTTTTATTGCACTTTCATTTTTTTTTTCAAAATATTAAAAGGTTTCTGTTTATGTTTCCGTTTCCTTAAAAAATTATATTATTTTTATTGCACTTTCATTTTTTTTTTCAAAATATTAAAAGGTTTCTGTTTCCTTCCTCAAATTTTTGTTTATATCTCTAGTTGTGAATTGCTAAAAGAATGTAGTATTTTTTTGATCCAATATCAGATTGTTATCACTGCATTTATAACTTGGTTGGGATGGCTTATCCCTGGAGTTATTGGTATTTACCCTAAACATTGGATTCCAAAGGGCATGGATAACTTTGAACTGGCACTCCAGTTTGGTATTTCAGTGCTTGTGGTTGCTTGCCCATGTGCTCTAGGACTAGCAACCCCTACAGCTGTCATGGTTGCCACAGGGAAGGGTGCTTCACTTGGTGTGCTTATTAAGGGTGGAAATGCACTTGAGAAGGCACATAAGGTAAAACCATTTTTGTTTAGAAACAACTAAGAATGGGTTAAGATTGAAATTGGGTTGATAATTTGGCATATATGAGTTTCACAATCATGATTGAGCATCATAAGCAACTTTCTATCTCTTCTGAAAAATTTGACGATTGATAACTATACTTGGTTTGAAATAGCATTAACTGAAAACATAACTCAACTTTGTTATTACAAGAATTGCAAATCCTTGAAATTGCAATATTTTAAGTGGCAATCATTTTCAGAAGTTATCTACTGTAGGTTCATTCCTTGATAATTGTTTTTTGCTTAGGAAAATATAAATTTTTACTTTTCAAACTATATATCAACTCAACATTTTCTAAAAATGTTGGGATTGTTCACATTTTTGGTAATTCTGTATGTTTGCTTTTGGTCGTGTGTTTTTTAGGAGGTAGTTGTTGAGTAGGGTATGGTCATTGATGTATTTATGTAGTTAATGCAGCCCGTTGCTGAGGTAGTTGTCAACGGGTCTGGTTGTACTGTACTCTTCTTGTATTTGGTGGTTATGAAATAAAATCTTAAGACACTCTTTTCCTCCTTCCAATGTCCGTTGAGCCACTCTTGGTGCTTGACGGATTCAAAGAGGTTTTTTAATGAGGCTTCCTATTTATATAAAAAAAAACATTTTCTAAAAATGTGAATTTCTTTTAAAAAGCATGGCCCGTTGATTTTATATTTTCATGATTGTTGTTTTTAGCGAAAGACCACTTCTTCCTTTCAAATAACCTGTATATCAGCATTTATAAACTTTTTCAGTGTCATTCATTCATAATTCTATATTGAAATTATTGACCTTGTTCAGAATTCAGAAGGGTTGTTTATTGTCTTAGCCTTACAAGTCCTTTAACAACAATACAATGCATTGGGCAAAAAATATGTATAATAATACAACGAGCAACTAAGTCTTGGAAGTTGGAAAGATTTAATATAACAAGTTCCCTTGCAGATGGCTGTTGCAACCTGAACTACCTTTTCCCTGTCTTCTGTAGGTGAAAGCAATTGTGTTTGATAAGACGGGGACATTGACAGTTGGGAAACCTGAGGTTGTAAATGTTGTGCTCTTTTCAAGTGTGTCGATGGGAGAATTCTGCGATGCTACTATTGCTGCAGAGGTACATACCTAGTTTTTTGTATTCTGATTATATTTACTGAAGTTGCTAGGAAACGAAAACAAGAAAGGTTGATGAGAAAATTGGATAACATTAATTGTACACCTGAATCCGGATTTTTTTTAAATTTTTGGTTTTTGAGGAGTGTAAATATTAAACCAAAGCTTATAATTGAAAGAATGTTCAATACTATATATTAGATTTAACCAAAGTGGAAGTGTTTCTTTCTAGGTATGACTTCTTGAATGGTGCAAAATGCCTCTGAATGACTTAAGCTAGTATATCCAAGCTTTTATTGGTTTATTGCTATCGATTGAGTCTTCAAACATCTATTTCATCTGTTTGATCCCTCGATGACCTCAACCAATTCCATCCAATTGATTGCTCAATCAGGTGAAAATAGATGTTTGAGGGTTCAATTTATTGCAGTAAGATATGGATTTGGATGGGTTTTCTTAACTACATGCATATGTATAGCATAGGGGATCTTTTACATTTAAGCCTTAAAATTTCAGGCAAATAGCCAGCATCCAATAGCCAAAGCTTTCCTGGAGCATGCTAGAAAATGGCGTCAGAAGATAGAACTTAACAATCAATCCAATAACCAACATCTTACGGAGGCAAAGGACTTTGAGTTGCACCCTGGCACTGGGGTGAGCGGGAAAGTTGGTGACAAAATGGTCTTGGTTGGTAACAAGAGGCTTATGCAGACTTACGATGTCACATTTGGTCCTGAGGTTGAGGGATACATTTCAAAAAATGAGCAGCTGGCTCGAACATGTGTCTTAGTTGCCATTGATGGTAAAATTGCTGGAGCTTTTGCAGTAACTGATCCAGTGAAACCAGAAGCTGAGCATGTCATATCATATCTTCGCTCAATGGGCATCTCAAGCATCATGGTAACTGGTGATAACTGGGCTACTGCAAATGCCATAGCAAAAGAGGTTGGAATAGAGAAGGTGATTGCCGAAACAGATCCTTTGGGAAAAGCTGATAGGATCAAAGAATTGCAGGCAAGCTTCTTTTCTTTTCCCTCTCATTTTGATTTTCTCTTTTACATGGCTTGATTCAATGCAAGAATATTTGTTGTGAAATGCTTGACATTAGAAAGTAGAAAAGTACATTTATCATATGCTTATGAATGATAATATTCTGAGGCATGGTGTTATTTTAATTTTCAATATATAAATTGGGATGAAGGGTGGAGGTAAGAAAGAGAGCTTCATATCTGGTTAGCTTGAAAAAGTGACTGGAAGGGCTTCAAAGTAAATTATAGTTTAACCTACAAGTTCAAATCTTCTTGCATGAAATAGATAAACATCATTTGATTAATTTTTTCTTGGGATGTAGATGAAAGGTTTGACTGTTGCTATGGTTGGAGATGGAATAAACGACTCCCCTGCTTTAGTCGCAGCTGATGTAGGCATGGCAATTGGTGCTGGTACTGATGTAGCCATAGAGGCAGCTGACGTAGTACTTATCAAAAGCAACTTGGAGGACGTAGTTACGGCCATAGACCTGTCCAGAAAGACCATTTCACGCATTTGGCTTAACTATGTGTGGGCCCTTGGTTATAACATTCTGGGCGTGCCAATTGCTGCTGGAATCTTATATCCTTTCACTGGAGTCAGGTTACCACCTTGGCTAGCCGGTGCATGCATGGCCGCCTCCTCTCTTAGCGTCGTTTGTTCTTCTCTCTTGCTGCAGTCTTATAGGAAGCCTTCGGTATTTTAAGATACAAAAGAACACAACCATTTCTACAAATCTACGTGATGGCATATTTTCTGGTAATTCATATCTGATCGAATGATATCGGTCTTTAACATGTAAGGCCCTTCGATTGTTACAGATTCCAGCTTCTGAATCAGTCAATTTTATTGCTAAGCATTTGTTGCAAGTTGCAACCATGGCTAATATCACATGTTCTCGAAAATGGGTACTTCAGGAAACTAGGATACCATTTAATAAATTTAAGTTTGTTATTTCGGATTATTGGATCATTCTGAGCCAGATGTTTGACATACATGAAATATTATGGATATAAACCTCTATATTATAGGGACACAAACTATTTCATGCTGTAATAGCCTTGTAATGCATATGAACAAAATTGGGGATTGAAGGGATTTAAACCTCGGTGTACTGGGTGTTTATAAGAGTGGATTACCACTTAGATTGACAACATATTATTTGGTTACATGATTAAATTTATTAAATTGAATTAAAATTATAACTAAAATGATAAAATAGTTAAATAGTAAACACCAAATATATAATTATATAAATTTATTTAATTAAATCAACATTTTGTTAACAATATATAGTTTAATTGATAGTATTATTTAAAATTTTAAAATATTAATTAAAGATACATATATTCAATGATAATATTTTACTATATATATTCTATTTGAGCTACTTTTAGTGTAATTTGAAACATAAAGAGGAATCAGATGAATTAGAAAACTTACGAAAAATATTAGAATAAAATTATTTGAATAATTGTAAAAATATTTTTTTTATTTCAAATAAACATTTTAAATAATTTTCTTTCCAAAAAATATCTTGAAGAAAAAAAAATTCCCTTTCATTTTAAATTTCCACTTATTAATTTGAAAAAAAAAATTACCTACTCTATAACAATTTAAAAGAGATTATTTTCAGGTGTATCAAAATCTAGTTCCATGTTCTGTTACCATTCAATGGGAGGTTCCCTTCCACAATGTTTATGCATATACTGCTCCACATTCTTCGTGGATAGCTTTGTCGGACAACTCCATCTCGGTTCGAACCTTTCACAAGATGTTCGATACCGGTACGGAGGATTCCAAAGGCCTGTTCTGAATCAGAGGCGTTTTGCATCTGCAAGTTGCAATGCAGCACTGCGGCATCCCATGGCACAGACATGCGAGTGAACTATGATCTCTCGTTTGTCGGTTCGAGTTCATTGCCTTTATGTGTCCAGGCTCCATCAGAGAAAGCCATTTCGGGTTTCGCTATTGATTTTCTCATGGGCGGAGTCTCTGCTGCTGTCTCCAAAACTGCTGCTGCACCTATTGAGCGTGTCAAGCTCTTAATTCAGAACCAGGATGAGATGATTAGGGCCAGTCGGCTTTCCGAACCTTACAAGGGAATTGGTGATTGCTTTAAAAGAACAATGGCAGAAGAAGGCGTGATGTCATTGTGGAGAGGAAATACGGCTATTGTGATCCGTTATTTCCCAACTCAGGCCTTGAATACTTCAAAAAGCTGTTCAACTTTAGGAAGGACTGTGCTGGCTACTGGAAGTGGTTTGCTGGGAACTTGGGATCCGGTGGTGCAGCGGGTGCCTCTTTCCTTCTCTTCGTCTATTCCCTGGATTATGCTCGGACTCGTCTTGCCAACGATGCCAAAGCTGCAAAGAAAGGAGGGGAGAAGCAATTCAATGGCTTGGTTGATGTATACAAGAAGACTCTTCAGTCGGATGGTATTGCTGGCCTTTACTGCGGTTTCAACATTTCATGTGTCGGCATCATTGTGTACCGAGGTCTATACTTCGGAATGTATGATTCTTTAAAGCCAGTGGTCCTTGTTGGCAAGTTGCAGGTTAGTAGATTTCTTGGTGGTCTTTTGGACTAGAATTTCCCTTCATTCTTTGGGTTTCTTTGCATGAAGCAACATTCATACCATTTTGTGGTAATAACTTGAAGCTAAAGGAATTTTATCACATGCATTTTTGTAAAATATCACGATAGCTTCTTTGCCAGCTTTGCTCTGGGTTGTGTTATTATAAATGGTGCTGGTCTTGCCTCCTATCCGCTCGACACCGTCCGCAGAAGAATGATGATGACATCGGGTGAAGCCGTCGAGTACAAGAGCTCAATGGATGCGTTCACCCAGATCCTTCAGAAAGAGGGCACAAAATCTCTGTTTAAGGGTGCCGGTGCAAACATTCTGCGTGCAATTGCTGGTGCTGGTGTGCTTGCAGGCTATGATAAGCTCCAGATGATTGTTTTCGGAAAGAAGTATGGTTCTGGTGGGGCATGATCATGCCAACTACAGATGATGAGCTCCAAATCCATTCGCAATTTTATTTATTACATTCCATGATTTTGCCTTGCTGGTCGCATATATATATAATATTTTTCTCATTTGAATAACTTAGTTTAGAGGGGTTGTCCAGCCTCCTAGAAGAATATTGTGGTGCTCTTGGGATGAAAATTTTTACCCCATTTATCTTAACTATCCGAGTGGTTGTAACCTTACGTATTACATCACTACTTTTTGGAATTATATTCACCTTTTGGTTTTCTAATTCCTTTTTACAATCAATCATTACATAATTGAGCTATGGAACCAACAAACCAGAATGTATACGAACAATGATCGCAAGTGTCGGCATCATCGAGTACAGGTGCCACCAATGTCTTGAACTGTGCTAAAATCATCAGTACAGGCTGCATGCTCTTAAGAAAGACGTAGTTGGTCGACTCCGTTATAGTTGCCGAGCCTAACTGGGTTTGACTTTAGATGTGTTCGATGCAGAACTTTTGGATTATCTTTAACCAATGGCAATGGTAATGTTTCTTTTCACTGTTGTGTTCATTGGATTCATGATAGAGCATGCATATGTGATAATTGGAGCAATCAAGAACCAAACACTATTATGTGGGTTCGACATGTAGTTTAAGGAAAAAATTAATACCAAAGGTAGTAGATGTGTTCAAAGAAAGGGATACAAAGCATTCAACAGGCTTTCAGACATGGCTCTTAGGTGCAATCAAGCCGAGCCTACATGTTGTCGAAGATCTCCCGTTTTAGGGACACGAATCGGGTCGGTAAGCTAACGGGACATTTGTTTCGTTACTCTTGAACCTGTACATAATGTTGGGAGTTTAGATTTTAGACAGATTTTCCTTATTCAGATGCCCTTAATCTCTGGACTCCTATAGGAATAAATTAACCTTGGAGCTGACTGAAAAGCCATATTTCATTCACCTGCTGATGCATAAAGCTGTTTAACATTATTACTAGGCCACAGGAAAGAATTCAGAGTTGGAGAAATGGCATCTTCAGTGTACTACTTTCTATTCACTGCTTAGCAGCAGACGCAGAATTGAGGCTAACTGCCATCTTGATGAGTTTGGTTTTACTGCTTGGGTTTTGCCACTTTAAAGATTCCGTTGAGGCGTTGACACAGTGTAGAGACAAAAAGAATGTCGGAGGAATATAATGATTGGCAGGCCAGTGATGGATTACTTGCACTCCTAGTTTGGTTTTGTTCTCTCTCTCACTCATAATTATTTGTCTGCTTTCTCTGCATCTCTCTCTCCCACATGCCTTACAGCTTTTGGTTCGTGGAAGACGGAATGGCAGTGATCAGGATGGACCGAGGGGCGGGTTAACTTACATTTAATATTTTTTAATGTATTTTTTATGTAAACAAAATTGTTGACATAACAATTTTTTTTAATGATAATACGACATTAAAATAACACATCAATAAGATCATTAACTTTCTAACGACGAATGAATAAAACATAATATTCAGTATGATTTTAAAAGAAATAATTAAATAATCAAAACGAAAGTATAAAAATAAATGGATGACTAGATAATTTATGAAAAAAATATTATTGCATAATCATATATGATGGGAAATTAACAATCTATAAAAAAATATATTGTCAATTGTGTCTATTTTATGATATTTTTAATTCTAAAATAGGCTTGGTCTCTATGGTAAATTCTGTGTGCTACCGCGAGACATGGTATCATTTCCCATCAAAAGTTTTTAAACGGAGTTTGCGTGTTGCTGAAACAACTGCATAAAGGAGCCACTGCTACTTCCCTGCTGGATTAATAAATAAAAAACAAAAACAATAAGATGGAAAGAGTGAGAGGGTTTGCTAAACTGATCTTAAAATAAAAGCGATGAATGTCGGCTGGTAACCTCTTTAATTTCTCAAAGAATCTCTTCTTTTCAAGATTTGTTTTCCCAATTTTCTTCTTCTTCTTATATATTTTCACTCTGTTCTCTTTCTGGTGATCCTTTCTATCCATTTGAAGTTCTCTCGCAAGAAGATCTCGCATTTCCTCTGATGAAGATCTCACAATCATAGAATGAGGTAGTTCGTTTTAAGTTTTTTCTCACTCACATTTTCACCTATTTGGTTGCTCAGAAAGTTCAGTTTCAGCGTCTAAGCAAGCGGAAAAGTGACCGTCTCCGTAGAAGGTTTAATCGGCTCTGACTGAGCTTAACTGTAATTTCCTTCTCTTTGTTCCTTTTTTTTTCTTGCATTTTCTCCGTTACCAAACGCGAAGTTAAATTTTTTGTTTTGAACATTGTCATTTACTTGAATATTTGCTAACACGTTACGCGTTTTGTTGCAGTAATTGGATCTCATTGTTTCAATAAACTTGTTCTTCTACGCATTATGTATTTATTTAGAGAATTTCTTCTGGAGATTTTATTCTATATAATTTACATTTTGATCTTTATTTGTTATAGTCTTGTATGATTCTTCTGCCAAAGCTAGAATACTAAAATTCACTAGTAACAGTATTTTTGTTTTGTTTTGAGGAGATCATTTTTTTTTATTTTGATTATTTTGTTATCATTGTTTCTACTGCTCATTGCAAATTTGAATTGTCAAATTTTATGTTTGCAGATTTGTTGGATTTTTGGAAATGAGTTGGGATCCACATATGGAGGTTCAATACATCAACAGTAACTACCCTTATAACAGTGCTGGCAGCTTTATGGAATATTTTGAAGGTCTTACTTATCAACATGTCAATTTTATTTTCAACGGTGCTACCCATGTCCAGGTACCGTTTATCATCAAAAAAAAGTTTTTCAATGTACTGAAGTGATTCCTTTAATGTCTTTGTGTTTTCAAGAACAAATTAATCAGATAAAAAAACAGGTTGACTTTTCAGATGAGTTGATTGTAATTGATCCTCTGTTTATATTATTTTTAGTTTGTGAACAGATTGTTACTATTGGTGACATCCAAAAGTTGAATTTCTGTCTGTAGGAGAGTGTGTACCCACCAATGACTTCAAACTTCTACAAGTTTGGCCTATCTGATTCTGGCAGTATTTCATATTATGATTATGATAATGATCATAGTTACGAGGTGAATAACCATGAGCTATGCATTGATGAATTTAGAAGGGCGTCAGAGAATTCCTCATCAATGAGTAATCAACAGAGTGCAGCAATGAATGTGGAATGGGAAAGAAACACAAATTCAACCTCGCGTGAAAACTCAGTAGATTGTAAGTTTCTCAATTCCGCTTTACATTATTGTTTCAGTTCTGCTTTTGAAGGTATTTGATATAATGCTAAAAAAGATGTATAATGATGTCTATCATAACACGTATTTTTAGAATTAGGCCAAGTATTAATGTCAATGGAATGATTCAACTTGGTTTAAGTGTTAACCTTAATGCCTGTTACAGCTCTTTCCTTCTGAAGATTGTTTTTCCTAGTTAGTTATCTTCCCGGCTCTTTGATTTTCTATGGTCATTAACGAATTGTCAAATTGTTTGCAACTTTATGCTTTCTCTGGATTTTATTATTGGATGCTGTATTTTCTAACAATCAAGTTTTCACTTCCAGACAGCAGCTCTGTTTTGATGGATTTTAAACTTTTAAATCATATTTGATTGAAGAGAGATTAAGGATTCAGTGAGCCTCACGATTAGTTGTGTTTATATCTTGTTTGGTCTCAAACAAAAGGTCCTAGTTTAGCAGCTACAGCATTTTCAAACTGTCCAAAGAATCTGTTTTTCCTTGATGATAGTTTTTGGCTTTTCTCCAAGAGGGTGTCTTTGCTCCTCTCTCTCTTAACATCATGAAGTAAAACTAAGTCTCTTTCTCTGTATCACCAGTTCTGGTCATAAAGTGACCATATTCTTATAGCAATAGCTATCTAGGATTCTTGGAAAAAGTTCCCTCATTCTAATTCTTTCACTTTACAGGTCCACGGAGACAACATGATGCTCATGACTACCAGGTGTCTCTCTCTCATATTTTCTTTGTTGAGTACATGCGTGCAACGCCTTTCTTGTACTATGAGTTTTCATACCTATATATGTCAGTAGATTATTTGCATCAGCATCTAATTTTAGGAACTTCAATCTTCCAAGTTTTTCCCTATGCTTTTCCTACTAGTAGAGTTATAGAGGCTTATATCGTAGTAATTTTCAGTTTCATGAATCATGGTTCACAAAGTTAAATGTTGCAAAACGTTGTCAAAATATGCAGGTTATTTGGCAAGATTGCGTCGATCCTGACAGCATGACATATGAGGTTAGAAGAAAAAATTCGTACTTTTTTCTTCCCAGCTTAATAATTGCATCGCTTCTCCGGTTTTCTCAGTAACTTTCCGATTTAACTCCTAATTTGGTGCAATTCCGAGTTCAAGAAAAAGAGAAATCCAATGCAGTAATTGGTTCAATGTTTGTCAAGATGCATTTGAAGATTAAACACTGCCGAAAATTAATAAGTGGGGTGCAGATTTGGTCTGTGTAATTATTCCTTCAAACCGATTCAAACCAGCCATTGGGTTTGTGAGCAACAAATTAAAATTGAACAAACCTATTTGGACATTTTCATACATTTCTAGAAAACATGGGTTGTGTATTTGTGAATTATTTTTGGATTTCTTTAATTGATTAATCATTCATGATTACAATTATCATTTTAGGAATTACTTGAATTAGGCGAGAGTGTTGGAACACAAAGTCGGGGTCTGTCCCAAGAACTTATTTCTTTGCTACCCGTTTCAAAATACAAGTGCAGCTTATTTCCAAGGAAGAAATCAAAGAATGAGAGGTAGTGCATATGCTTTTACTTTTGTCCCTGTTAAAATGTGATTTTTTTTAATCAGCTGCCGCAAATGGTATTCAACAGATTTTAAATTGAAATACACGACAACCCTAAATTTTACTGGTTTGGGAGGTCTTGTTAGTATATGTGAGAATGTGTTGGTCTAATTAGTTGTGTATGAATAATATGCATGCCTTGCTTGCACGTTCTTCATATACCGGTGAGATTTGCAACTGTTTTTAGCATATGGATTCCACTCCCCTCCTTTTGTTTCTTCCCCTTTCTCTCAGCCAATGCGGTGAATCTCATTATTATGATTGTTGTTTTTGGGGGACTAGATGTGTAATTTGCCAGATGGAATATAAAAGAGGTGAGAGACGGATTACACTGCCTTGCAAACATGTCTACCATGGTGGATGTGGCACCAAATGGCTTAGCATCAATAAGGTAACCCACTGACTCTCATGATTGAAGCTTTATTATATTTATTTAGGAAGCCTGCTAATTGAAGCTTTATTTCTCCAGGCTTGCCCTGTATGTTATACAGAGGTATTTGGCGATGGATCAAAACATTAAGGGACTATCACGATGAACATAAAAAAATTTGTTTGCTTTTGATCGAATTGGATTTGGGTATTTCCCTTAATGCGAAGATGTTCAATTTGGGTAGAAGATGGTTGTGTAAATTTTGCATGCTATTTGTTATTTTCCGGTTATTGTTCATTTGCTACGCATTTCCATCACACGCTTTTGAGAAAGTGATCAACCATTTAATCACAATAGAATTTCCAAATTGCTTCTACTCATCTGATGGAATGTTAACCGGCACCAGCCTGCATGTTGAGTTTAAAACCATATTATTATACCACAAAAGTCATAATCAGACCTTTTCTTTCAGCTTCGACGCGTTGGGGTTTTTATTTTATTACATTCTCCTCCTCCTTACTACTACAACTCACCATCTCCGTCACCACCGCCTCCTCACCACTACAAGTCTCCACCCTCACCTAGCCCTAGTGGCAGATGCATTCATGGTTGAGGGTAGGCACATGCCCACCTTAAAATCCGAATTTTCTTCGATTAGTTACATATTTTATTGATGGTGTTCACCCTGCAATTTTATTGTGATCACCTTGAAATCTGAATTTTCTTCGATTAGTGACTCATTTTATTAATGGTTTCAACTTGAAATTGTATTTATGTTTACCTCATTCAAAAATTTTATACTATTAACATATATGTGTCCACTCTAAAAAATATTTTTGAATCCGCCGTTACCTTGACCGCCACCACCATACTACTATAAATCACCTCCTCCACCTCCTTATTTTTACAAGTCACCACCACCTCCCTGACCTAGTCCGCCACCACCATACTACTACAACTCACCTCCTCCTCCATCTCATTCTCCACCACCTTCCTATGTTTACAAGTCTCCTCCTCCACCTTCTCCTAGCCCTTCACCATCATACTACTACAAGTCAGAGCCGCCAACATTTCCATCACAACCTTCTCCTTACTATTACAAGTCACCTCCACCCCTTCCCCTAGTCCACCACCTCCTTACTACTACAAGTCACCACCACCACTATCTCCTAGTACCCCACCAACATACTATTACAAGTCACCACCGCCACTATCTCTTTCATACCCACCACCGCCTCCTTCTCAGTCACCTTCGCCACCTTATTATTACTACAAGTCACCACCTCCTTACCACTACTAGTCACCTATCCTCAAGTGAAATCTCCACCTCATTACTACCATACAGGCTACTTAATCTATGTTATTCTTTTAATCTCTTCGTTCGGGTTGAAGATTTGATTTGGAAGAAGAATAATTATTACGTTTTTCAGCATTCTTCATTTATGTATATTGTGTTTGCTTTCTTAACAATAAGGGTCCAATGCTGATAAAGATCCTTGATTAATTCTTTGATAAGGGATGTTCCCTTCCCTTGTACTATTTTGTATCAGCTTCATAGTGATTCTTTGAGCATTTTTCATTGTTAATTGAATTCCATATTGTAACTACCTACAATATGTGCGGGTCATGAATGCACACAAAAATATTTTTAATTTCATTTATAACGAGTAAAATTAAAATATAAAATTTTAATAAGAGAATTGTAGACAATCGACACTAATCAAATGTTACTGATAAGTCGATTTTAAAAACCTGTTGAGTGAAATTTAAATTTGGCATCAATTAATATTGTCCATAAATCATTAATCAAAGGTAAGTTAATGAAATGCTCTTCTTCATGTAAATGTATATAGCACCATATAATTAAATTCCAAAAGTTTGCTGCTAATTAATTATTCTACAGACGCAGAGGCAGTCAAATTAGCATCAAACAATACTTATTGTTTTCTTATGTTTCTTCCCAGTGATTTGCATATCATTAATGCTTTTAACAGGAGAGCCATAGCCATGCATGTATTCTACATACATACATACACACACACAATGAGACAAATATAAGCATAACTAGTTGACATGAAAAGCCTTTCTAGACCTCTTCAATCCCAAAATGACAAGAAGCAATCCGAAATAATCGTAACCATAACTATCCTCCAAGAGTTCCATCTTATGATTGTTCCACGGAGGGAACCTGTACCAAAAATCAGTTAAGAAGCTTCTTCTGACCACTGCCTTGTAGTGGGTAAATGTGTCAAAGCTGAATTTTCCATGGTACTTTCCCATCCCACTTTCACCAATGCCCCCAAATGGAATGGTGTCTGCTGCAAACTGCATTTGATTTTGTTTTGGGGGGGGGGGGCACTAATCATTAGATTTAATGGTTTGGTTGCCAACTTAATAAACTCATTCTAAAGTGCTACTGAGTACCTGAATGATTGCATCATTAAAAACAACACTTCCGGATGATGTTTCGGATACGATTCGCTTCCTCAGCACTTCATTTTTGGTGAAAACATATATCGCCAACGGTTTAGGCCTTGAGTTAATAAAATCTATACCGTCTTCAATCTTATCTAACTGCCAAAACAAACCCTGATTTTTCAAGAGATGAAAAGGGACTGCTCCCTGCAAACTACTACTTCTTGATATTAGCCTATAAACGTCTTTTTCCCCCCGGAGTGTCTCGATATTCCTTACCGTGATTATCGGAAGCAATGGACCGAAGATCTCTTCTGTCATTATTGCTGATTCAAGTGGGGGATCCACTAATATCGTTGGCTCCATGTACCTGCAATGGTTTTGTTAGAACAATCATAATGAAAGTAACATGGGGTTTATCCATCATTCATGGATATTAGGTGAGTTACAAGCTGTCTTCATCCATCGAACCGCCATAGACGATACAGTCTTTAACCTTTTGATCAGTTAAAATGTTTTTAAGTCTCAGGAAATGATGTTTGTTAACTATCCTGGCAACGCTGTGTGATTCTCTAGGGTTATCTCCATACATTGTCCTGATTATGGCCTTCATCAGTTCCACCTGCCAGAAAGATACTCTGTATTTACTATACTATTCAGATTTCATTTAAGAGAAGAAAATGATTATATGATGAATAAAAGAGTTTGACATACTGCAGTAGACGAAAATGACTTCTCCACTAATACATAGTCAATTGATATACAAGCTTGACCCGCACAAGATCCATACTTTGCCCCAATGATTCGTTTTATAGCCACCTTGATAGACGGAAATCGAACCGTTACAGACCGATAAGCATGAAATTTGCAAGCAATCGGAACTTAAAATTTAGTAAAAAAAAACACAAAACCTCTTTGTCCCAAGACCAGGAAAGTGAATCAAGAACAGCAGGGCATTTCCCACCCAGCTCTAGGGTAACTGGTGTTAGATTCTTTGCAGCTTCTGACATTATCATCCGTCCCACTTTTGGACTTCCTACCAAGTTCTACACTCTTAAAATTCCGAAAACCTTACTTGTAAAGCAAGCTAAATCAAGGTAGAAGAACAACATGATTCCCAGTTTTGAATTACATTTTCTATTAACAATCCAATCTGTTATAACTTCATACCTGTGAAGAAAATCTTGTCCCACTTTTGCTGAAGCAGTTGTTGGCCAACAGTAGGGCCACCCTCGATGACCTTGATAGCTTGATTATCAAGGTATTTGGGAAGGGTATTAGCAAGAAGAGAAGAACAAGCAGGGGCCATTTCTGATGGTTTTAAAACGACAGCATTTCCTGCAGCTATGGCTCCTATTAAAGGCTCCAAGGATAGTCCTGTTTATATATGCAACAAAACATACCAATTTATAGAAAATCTGAATTCATGGAAAACGAAAATAAATAATGAAAACTAACCCAAGGGGAAGTTCCAAGATGAGATAACGAGGATAAGGCCAAGAGGCTCAGGAACCAATTCAGCATATGAAAGCAGTGCAATTATAGGAAGTTTAGCCTGTTATTGCCACACACCAGTATATATATATAAGTTCAATACATCGTACACAGCATGCAACTACTAAAACAAGGACGGAGTTAAGGGGAAGTTTTGTTATTTTAATAATTTTAAATTAAACAACAACTATTTTAGATTAAACTCTGTGTTCAGTCATCCAACTATCATTTTGGTTCCATTTTAGTAACCCAACTATTTTTTTTCAAAATCACCACTAACGTTGCGTTTTGGTTTCATTTTGGTCACCCACTGTTAAAAATTAAAGGTGATATTGATGTATCACCATAAGATCATACTATGTCATCATTGAAAATATAAAAAAATGCCACGTCAGTGATTATGATACTTTTTTTTAATTATGGGTGACCAAAATGAATCCAAAACATAACGTTAGTGATGTTTTTGGAAAAAAAGTTAGTCGGTAACCGAAATGATAGTTGGATGACTAAATACGTGGTTTCCCGTTATTTTAAAGACTACAATTTCTTTACTCATTATCAATTACTTCAACAACTATAACGAATGACTTAATTAACTCGTGCAAGAAATAAAAAAAAAAGGTGAGGTTAAGTTTGTATTTTTTTTACTCAAACACATACTCCCTAGAATTTTACAACATAAATCATATCAATTGAACTAAAACTTACTCGATTTAAGCATGCTTAAACTAAAACTAAAAAATGTGAGGTTAAAGAAATGTTTTAGTAAAAGGGATGGGATGCGATGCGAAGGATGATCACCTTTGTGCTTGCGTTCCATCTGTTCAAATTCTCCAATGCAAGATTCACTGATTTCTTTAAGAGTCCTACCTGCAACACAAACAAACAAACGGTTTGGAATTTAATATTGATATAAATTTATTTAAATTTAAAGGACCGACTCGAAAAAAGAGAGGATTATTCGTACCTCGTCTCGAAAAGCTTCGACATAATGCTTCCCTAGATCGAGGTTTAAAGCCCTAAAGATTTGAACCTCATAATGGAGGAGGAAAGATTTCAAGGCTTGGAGCTGAGACCTCCTCCATGAAATAGGCTTGGTGTTGCCATTCCTATAAGACTCCCTCGCCTCCATTATCTGCTTCCCCAAATCTTTCTCCATTGTTTCTTGTTGGACTTATCTTTCCCCATTTCTGCGAATGCATATTTATACAGCTCTATCATGGTTGATGGCTGCCTTATCCCTTTCGGCCAATGGGGTGGGGACTTCATCAAAGCCTCACTCACTGCCTTACTTATTATGCTCTCTGGCTTGTTTTACTTCCCAACTTCCCAACCCTCCTCTTTTTAGCGTATATTAATTGAGTGAAACTGACTAATAAAACTACCAATTATAGACCAAACGTGTTTTCTGTATTTTCTATTTCCTATAAAATAAAAATAATCTCATTTTTTATTATCAAACTATGCTTACTATGGTACGAACCAATGATTTTCGGAAGTAAATGAATTATTGTTATTTCTTGAGATATTGAGTTCGAGCAATAATAATAATATTAGGAGTTTGAGTTTCAAATAGTTGAGAGAATCTCATTTTTTATTTATTAGCAAACTATGCTTATTATGGTACGAACCAACGATTTTCGGTGGTCAATGAATTATTGTTATTCTTTGAGGTTTCAAGTTCGAGCAATCAAAATATTAAGGGTATGAGTGTCAAATAATTGAGAGTGTTCTTTGAATATATACTATATTTAACTTGTCTCAGATTAATTAAAAAAATGCTTATTAACAACTTAAAGAAATAATTATAATATGAGTAAAATTCAAAGTTAGTCCCTTAATTATAGGGTATTTATTTTTTTGAGCTCTTCAATTATAAAATATCATAGAATGGTTATTTTATTTATAATAATAATAATAATAATAATAATTTTCACTCAATTGTTATTGCCAGAGAGAGAGAGCTGGTGGTTTCTACGACTGAGCCGCCAAAGAACATGATAGGTGCTCTGGATATCGGAAACCAACGAAGCCGATAATCATGGGCAGAGGGCGGTTTCAACGACTGAGCCGCCGTGAAAATCACTCGATGAGGTGAGCAACAACGAGTTCCGATAGTTTCACCGCCGAATGAAGGAAAACTTCGATCCGAGAAAACTGCATGTCGATTGTGGTTAAAAGTTACAAGTCTACACAGATTACAGTCACAAATTCTCCAGATTGCAGGTAATTTCAGCCGCTGTTAATTTGGTTGTTAAAACAAAGGCTTGCAGTCAGCTGTGTAGTTTTCATGGAATCCATGTGCTCATTAATGGCATTGGTGCTGTACATAGGAGAATTAATGAGACGAGAAGGGAAACCATCCAGGCCCCCTTATCCTTTCCATTATTTAATTAAGAAATTAATTCACGTATTATAAATTTATAATCCTTACCATATTTCTAAAGTTGCCGCAAAATAATGTTTCAACCAGACGGACGACAGCCACCCCACCAATAATAGCCACGTGATCCAATTTAATAGTCCCAGTCCACTTCCATCTGTCTGTAGTAAATCGTGCTTACAGCTTGCACATGTCAACGATTGTAAAATAAACAAGGACATATTAATAGCCTCATAATGTGGGATTGTCTCAGGAAAGGCGGGTTAATACACGGTTAATATACGGCAGTACCGGATACATTAAAATGTATTTAATAAATTCGGTTTAGCGGTACCTATTATGTTGACAACTAATAATGTTTTAGGTAGAAAATATGAAAAACTATTAAAAAATTTGGTAACCGGTAAACTTTGGTTATCGGTAAGTATCTATCATTTTTATAAAAGTGTCCATACTTTTAACATATCAAGTAAATTTTATCGGTTTTATCATAATGAATCTGGTTTTGTCATATTTTTACTTGTTATATTCTAAAGTATCTATCCTTTTTATAAAAGTGTCCATACTTATTTCACTGTGAAAATATATTTATTATTATCTTTGGTTAATATTGTTAAATTTAAATTCTAAATAATATTTTATAAAATATCAAAACAATCAAATAATTTTGTGTGTAAATGAAATTATTAAATTAATATTGTAGGTGGAAAACATGAAACACTATTAAAAAAATTGAAACATAAATTACATAACTTTAAAAAAAGTATATATCATTTTTATAAAAGTGTATATACTTATTTCACTGTGGAAAACATATTTATTATTATCTTTGGTTAATATTGTTAAATTTAAATTCTAAATAATATTTTATAAAATATCAAAAAATCAAATAATTTTTTGTGTAAATGAAATTATTAAATTAATATTGTAGGTGGAAAACATGAAACACTATTAAAAAATTTGAAACATAAATTACATAACTTTAAAAAAAGTATATATCATTTTTATAAAAGTGTTCATACTTATTTCACTGTGGAAAACATATTTATTATTATCTTTGGTTAATATTGTTAAATTTAAATTCTAAATAATATTTTATAAAATATCAAATAATCAAATAATTTTTTGTGTAAATGAAATTATTAAATTAATATTGTAGGTAGAAAACATGAAACACTATTAAAAAAAATTGAAACATAAATTACATAACTTTAAAAAAAGTATCGATTCTTTTTATAAAAAGTATGGACACTTTCAATATAATAGGTAAAAATATGATGTAATAGGTAGCGCTTATATAATGTAATAGGTATCGTTTATATAATGTAATAGGTAGTTGTAAAGTATCTATCCTTTTTATAAAAGTGTCCATACTTTTTACATTGTGGAAAACATTAATTTAAGGTTATCTTTTGAGTGAGTTTTAAGATATTAATTTAGTAATTATAGGCGTCTAATGATTTATTTTTTACGTTACGATATATATTATTATTATATTAAAAACAATAAACATATATATTACATATTTATTATTATCTTTGGTTAATATTGTTAAATTTAAATTCTAAATATTATTTTATAAAATATCAAAACAATCAAATAATTTTTTGTGTAAATGAAATTATTAAATTAATATTGTAGGTGGAAAACATAAAACACTATTAAAAAAAATTGAAACATAAATTACATAACTTTAAAAAAAAAGTGTCGATCCTTTTTATAAAAAGTATGGACACTTTCAATATAATAGGTAAAAATATGATGTAATAGGTAGCGCTTATATAATGTAATAGGTATCGTTTATATAATGTAATAGGTAGTTGTAAAGTATCTATCCTTTTTATAAAAGTGTCCATACTTTTTTCATTGTGGAAAACATTAATTTAAGGTTATCTTTTGAGTGAGTTTTAAGATATTAATTTAGTAATTATAGGCGTCTAATGATTTATTTTTTACGTTACGATATATATTATTATTAAATTAAAAATAATAAAAATATATATTACATATTTATTATTATCTTTGGTTAATATTGTTAAATTTAAATTCTAAATATTATTTTATAAAATATCAAAACAATCAAATAATTTTTTGTGTAAATGAAATTATTAAATTAATATTGTAGGTGGAAAACATGAAACACTATTAAAAAAATTGAAACATAAATTACATAACTTTAAAAAAAGTATCGATTCTTTTTATAAAAAGTATGGACACTTTCAATATAATAGGTAAAAATATGATGTAATAGGTAGCGCTTATATAATGTAATAGGTATCGTTTATATAATGTAATAGGTAGTTGTAAAGTATCTATCCTTTTTATAAAAGTGTCCATACTTTTTTCATTGTGGAAAACATTAATTTAAGGTTATCTTTTGAGTAAGTTTTAAGATATTAATTTAGTAATTATAGGCGTCTAATGATTTATTTTTTACGTTACGATATATATTATTAATAAATTAAAAATAATAAAAATATATATTACATATTTATTATTATCTTTGGTTAATATTGTTAAATTTAAATTCTAAATATTATTTTATAAAATATCAAAACAATCAAATAATTTTTTGTGCAAATGAAATTATTAAATTAATATTGTAGGTGAAAAACATGAAACACTATTAAAAAAAATTGAAACATAAATTACATAACTTTAAAAAAAGTATCGATCCTTTTTATAAAAAGTATGGACACTTTCAATATAATAGGTAAAAATATGATGTAATAGGTAGCGCTTATATAATATAATAGGTATCATTTATATAATGTAATAGGTATCGTTTATATAATGTAATAGGTAGTTGTAAAGTATCTATCCTTTTTATAAAAGTGTCCATACTTTTTTCATTGTGGAAAACATTAATTTAAGGTTATCTTTTGAGTGAGTTTTAAGATATTAATTTAGTAATTATAGGCGTCTAATGATTTATTTTTTACGTTACGATATATATTATTATTATATTAAAAACAATAAACATATATATTACATATTTATTATTATCTTTGGTTAATATTGTTAAATTTAAATTCTAAATATTATTTTATAAAATATCAAAACAATCAAATAATTTTTTGTGTAAATGAAATTATTAAATTAATATTGTAGGTGGAAAACATAAAACACTATTAAAAAAAATTGAAACATAAATTACATAACTTTAAAAAAAGTATCGATCCTTTTTATAAAAAGTATGGACACTTTCAATATAATAGGTAAAAATATGATGTAATAGGTAGCGCTTATATAATATAATAGGTATCATTTATATAATGTAATAGGTATCGTTTATATAATGTAATAGGTAGTTGTAAAGTATCTATCCTTTTTATAAAAGTGTCCATACTTTTTTCATTGTGGAAAACATTAATTTAAGGTTATCTTTTGAGTGAGTTTTAAGATATTAATTTAGTAATTATAGGCGTCTAATGATTTATTTTTTACGTTACGATATATATTATTATTAAATTAAAAACAATAAACATATATATTACATATTTATTATTATCTTTGGTTAATATTGTTAAATTTAAATTCTAAATATTATTTTATAAAATATCAAAACAATCAAATAATTTTTTGTGCAAATGAAATTATTAAATTAATATTGTTGGTGAAAAACATGAAACACTATTAAAAAAAATTGAAACATAAATTACATAACTTTAAAAAAAGTATCGATCCTTTTTATAAAAAGTATGGACACTTTCAATATAATAGGTAAAAATATGATGTAATAGGTAGCGCTTATATAATATAATAGGTATCATTTATATAATGTAATAGGTATCGTTTATATAATGTAATAGGTAGTTGTAAAGTATCTATCCTTTTTATAAAAGTGTCCATACTTTTTTCATTGTGGAAAACATTAATTTAAGGTTATCTTTTGAGTGAGTTTTAAGATATTAATTTAGTAATTATAGGCGTCTAATGATTTATTTTTTACGTTACGATATATATTATTATTAAATTAAAAACAATAAACATATTTATTACATATTTATTATTATCTTTGGTTAATATTGTTAAATTTAAATTCTAAATATTATTTTATAAAATATCAAAACAATCAAATAATTTTTTGTGTAAATGAAATTATTAAATTAATATTATAGGTGGAAAACATGAAACACTATTAAAAAAAATTGAAACATAAATTACATAACTTTAAAAAAAGTATCGATCATTTTTATAAAAAGTATGGACACTTTCAATATAATAGGTAAAAATATTATCTAATAGGTAGCGATTATATAATGTAATAGGTATCGTTTATATAATGTAATAGGTAGTTGTAAAGTATCTATCATTTTTATAAAAGTGTCCATACTTTTTTCAGTGTAGAAAACATTAATTTAAGGTTATCTTTTGAGTGAGTTTTAAGATATTAATTTAGTAATTATAGGCGTCTAATGATTTATTTTTTACGTTATGATATATATTATTATTAAATTAAAAACAATAAACATATATTACATATTTATTATTATCTTTGGTTAATATTGTTAAATTTAAATTCTAAATATTATTTTATAAAATATCAAAACAATCAAATAATTTTTTGTGTAAATGAAATTATTAAATTAATATTGTAGGTGGAAAACATAAAACACTATTAAAAAAAATTGAAACATAAATTACATAACTTTAAAAAAAGTATCGATCCTTTTTATAAAAAGTATGGACACTTTCAATATAATAGGTAAAAATATGATGTAATAGGTAGCGCTTATATAATATAATAGGTATCATTTATATAATGTAATAGGTAGTTGTAAAGTATCTATCCTTTTTATAAAAGTGTCCATACTTTTTTCACTGTGGAAAACATTAATTTAAGGTTATCTTTTGAGTGAGTTTTAAGATATTAATTTAGTAATTATAGGCGTCTAATGATTTATTTTTTACGTTACGATATATATTATTATTAAATTAAAAACAATAAACATATATATTACATATTTATTATTATCTTTGGTTAATATTGTTAAATTTAAATTCTAAATATTATTTTATAAAATATCAAAACAATCAAATAATTTTTGGTGTAAATGAAATTATTAAATTAATATTGTAGGTGGAAAACATGAAACACTATTAAAAAAATTGAAACATAAATTACATAACTTTAAAAAAAGTATCGATCATTTTTATAAAAAGTATGGACACTTTCAATATAATAGGTAAAAATATTATCTAATAGGTAGCGATTATATAATGTAATAGGTATCGTTTATATAATGTAATAGGTAGTTGTAAAGTATCTATCCTTTTTATAAAAGTGTCCATATTTTTTTCAGTGTAGAAAACATTAATTTAAGGTTATCTTTTGAGTGAGTTTTAAGATATTAATTTAGTAATTATAGGCGTCTAATGATTTATTTTTTACGTTATGATATATATTATTATTAAATTAAAAACAATAAACATATATATTACATATTTATTATTATCTTTGGTTAATATTGTTAAATTTAAATTCTAAATATTATTTTATAAAATATCAAAACAATCAAATAATTTTTTGTGTAAATGAAATTATTAAATTAATATTATAGGTGGAAAACATAAAACACTATTAAAAAAAATTGAAACATAAATTACATAACTTTAAAAAAAAGTGTCGATCATTTTTATAAAAAGTATGGACACTTTCAACATATTATAATGTAATAGGTAAATTTGCAATGCTATCAGTATAAATATACCGGTTTACTTATAAAATAGGTAAATATAAGCCTACCTATTACATTATATAAGCGCTACCTAGTATGTTATTGTACTTTATAATATTTTCGGTTAAATAATATAACATAACCGGTCTAAATTTTAACCGGTCACTTGTTTTACCGGTTATGCCGTATATTAGCCGTTTTTTAGGCGCCGCACCGCAGAACTACCCTCATAATGTAGTTTTTTTAATAATAACTTTAAAAGTTAATTCCTTTTATATTTTTTTTGAAATTTCGAAATTTAATCCAAACCATTATTTTTCATATTTAAATAAATTAAACCGAGGATAAATGAAATATACACATCTTTTTGTGCAACGATACATTTATTAAGCTGACATATTAAATATATAGTGTTGGAAAAAAATTAATAGTTGGTTCGTAAATTTATAGATGTGCACGATATAGGTAACGTAAATGTCCAAATTAGTCGTGGCTTCCGTGGGCTTACAGATATTTTAACCAAAATTTAAAATATTTTTCTCAAATAGAACACATCTTTTCAAAATTCAATGTTGATAAATATTAAAAGGTTCATTTCATTCGTACAGTAATTTTAGAATTTACTTATTATGTTTAGAGAAAATCGCCTCAGTGACCAAAAAAAAGTTATAATATACGATTTTAACCAACTTTTTTTGGATTTGCCAAAATGACCAACAAAATCGCAACGCGAAATAAAAATCGCAACGCGATCCCCAGAATCGCAAATCAGTTTCCAAAATCGCAACGCGATTCTTGAAAATCGCAATGCGATAGTACAAATTCGCATTGCGATTTTCCAAAATCGCAACGCGAATATTAAAATCGCAACGCGAACACATAAATCGCAACGCGTATCCGTAAATCGCAACCTGTATCCGTAAATCGCAACGCGTATGGGTAAATCGCAATGCGTATCCGTATATCGCAACGCGTATCCGTAAATCGCAACGATAATCCGTAAATCGCAACGAGAATCTGTAAATCGCAACGATAATCCGTAAATCGCAACGAGAATCTGTAAATCGCAACGATAATCCGTAAATCGCAACGAGAATCTGTAAATCACAACACTGAAATTTTGGGTATATAACACTGAAATCATAAACTAAATCCCTAAATCGCAACTCTTTCCATCTCCATCTATCACTCTCTCCGGCGACATCCGTTCCTATATCCAACGACATCCTTCCCAATCCGGCAACAGGTTTTAGTTTCGCAGCTCGTCTGTTTAGTAAATTAATTTACAACCATGAAATCATCTAATGTTGATCATGTTTGGATAGATTTGTGTTTTGGAGGGTCATGGGATAATGTTCATGGTGTTTTACAATATATGCCTTTACCCATGAATCTTCAACTAAAATTGTCTTTACAAAAGTTAACTTATGAAACTCTAATGCTACGTGTTTCAAATAAATTGAATTTAGAGCCCCTAAGTGGATTTAGGCTATCTTATCAGAGAAATGGTAAAGTTTATTTGTTAACCGACAATGAAGATGTTGAACGATTCATTGCTTACATTAGTGTTTCACAAGATGATGTTACATTGTATGTTGTTGAACCTAGAAGTAGTATTGTTGGGTCAGTAGCGGGTAGTAATCAACTAAGTTTTTCTCAAAACCCACAACCTTTCTCTAATCCAAATCCCAATCAACTTTCAGCACCAAATTCCGGTTTTCGTATTGACCAGTTAGACGATGATGAGCCAACAGAAAAAATTGTGAGTACTAGTCAGTATTCGAAATTTGGTCTTGGTCAATATCCGGACTTTGATATTGGTCAATACACGGATTTTGATGATGTTTCAGAAGAAGAAACAGACCATGCGTGTAATGATATTGATATTGGTCAATACCCGAATTTTGATGATGAAACAGCCGTTGCCGAAGAATGTATTGTTGATGATAATGAGGAGGAAGTTACGACTGTGAATGAACATGTTGAACATCCATTCTGTAATTCATATAATCCTGAAGAAGAAAAAGAAGAAGAAAAAGTCCCCGAAGAAAAGAAAATGCCACGGGCGTATAACTGGAATATGCCAGAATTACTTCAGATACCGGAAGAAGAGTTGATAAAGAAAGCAGTTGATTGTTACACAAAAGTTATTCGTATCAAGAAAGATGATTGTTTTGATACAAAGAAAGACTTGAAGATAGCTTTATATACGAAATGTGTGGAAGATGGCTATCAACTAAAAGTTAACAAATCAAGCAAAGATCGTTTCGAAACAAGGTGTATGATTGACAAAAACTGTACGTGGCGTATGATTGCAAAGAGAATAAAAGATTGCAAAATGTTTCAAGTTAGGACTTTTATTGATAAACATACATGTTCAAGAACCCAAGTTTTTCCTCACCATAGACAGGCAAACAAAAAGGTGTTGGGTGGTTTTCTGGCTGAGTTAATGTTTTTGAATGGCAGGGTATATCGGGGACATGAAATTATGACTGACATGAATGCTCGGTTCAAGATTAGTATATCATATTCTCAAGCTTGGAGAGCCAAATGTTATGCCTTGGAATTGTTGAGGGGGTCGCCAGAAGGATCGTTTGCCCAACTGTCGGCTTATTGTCACAATTTAAAGCTGAAAAATCCTGGGTCGGTAACTCATATCAAAACAGATAGAGATGGACGCTTTGAGTTGCTGTTTATCGCCATTGGTGCTACGGTTAGTAAATCAATATAATTTTGTTGACTCATTTTTTGTTAGTTACATGCATTTCACATTTAAATGATTATATTTCTTGTGTATATTATTTTGTAGATTCGTTCGTTTATTACTTGCATGCGCCCAGTTATTATAGTTGACGGAGCACATTTGAAAGGTCGATACCTTGGAGTAAACTTATTAGCAGTAGCCATGGATGCTAACAATGGGATATTGCCAATAGCTTACGGGGTTGGCAAATCTGAAACCTCTGATTCATGGACATGGTTTATGGGGCATCTTAGGGATTGCATAGGTCCTATTAGCAATCTGACAATCATATCCGATAGGGCAAACTCAATTGACAACGCTGTTAGAAGGTGTTTCCCATATGCTTTTCATGGACTTTGTGGTGTTCATTTGTATAGAAATCTAAAATCAAGGTCTGCTGGTATAAAAAAGCACAAATGGACATACTGGAAGGCTGTAAAAGCTTATCGGGAAGTGGATTTCAATAAGCATATAAATTGTTTAAGACGTGTTTTGCCTCAGTGTGCTCAAACACTAGAAGATGTCGGGTTTGAAAGATGGTCAAGAGTACATCAACTTGGAGCAAGATATGGTTTCATGACGTCTAATAGTGCAGAATCAATCAACGCTCTAAGTCGTCATTCCCGGAAATTACCCATTACTATGTTAATGGAGTTTTTTCGAGCCTCTATTCAACAGTGGTACTACAAGAAAAGAAACCATGCAGGTATTATTTCTTTGAATTCGTAACTTATCATATTTATATATTTTACTAAGTATTGTTTATTTAAATTACAGGAACATTGGAACATCGTGTTACACCATGGACTGAAAAAAAGATAACGAAACGTGTTGTGAAGTCAACGTCATGGAGAGTTGAACAATGTTCAAACACTTTGTTTCAAGTACTGGATAATAACTTAAATGGGCTAGTCGATCTAAATGCAAAGACGTGTAGTTGTATGAAATGGCAAACATCTGGTTATCCGTGTGGCCATGTTATAAAAAATGCTCTTCATTTAAACCAAGATGATTCAAGCGCATACGCTATGGATTGCTACACTACAGAAGTTTATCGACAGACTTATGCCGAGATTGTCTACCCTATTCCACATCCTTCTGAGTGGGACATACTAGATGACTTACAAACAGTTTTGCCACCAGCCATGGACAGAAGGCTACCTGGCTGACCAAAAAGTCACGATCGTATACCGTCTAAGGGTGAAGAGAAGAAGAGATCGACATGTAGTCGGTGCAAGGAAAGTGGTCATACAAGGTTGACATGTGGATCACCAGTGCCATCAAAATCATCTTTTCCTCTACCAAAATATGGATCCTCATCAAAATCCAAAGCTCATATGGTGTCAAGCAAAAGGCAATCATCTTTAAAATCCCAATCACAATTGGCTTCACCTTTTGGGACTGTTAACTTAGGTGATTTTTAAATGCAAACGTTGTATTATGTGGATTTTATGTGTGAACTTTTAACATTTTCAGTTGAATTAATGACTCAGGCCAACCATTTTGACTTAACCAACTCTTGTTATTCAGTTGTTATCACTATTAGGCATGCATTTGACTATCGCAACACGGAAATTACAATCGCAACGAGAGAATCGCAATGCGAAATGAAAATCCCAACATGAAAATCGCAATGCGGAAATGAAAATTGCAACGAGAGAATCGCAATGCGAAATGAAAATCGCAATGCGAAATGAAAATCGCAACGAGAGAATCGCAATGCGAAATGAAAATCGCAATGCGAAATGAAAATCGCAATGAGAGAATCGCAATGCGAAATTATAAACGCATTGCGATTCTCTCGTTGCGATTTTCATTTCCGCATTGCGATTTTCATTTCGCATTGCGATTCTCTCGTTGCGATTTTCATTTCGCATTGCGATTTTCATTTCGAATTGCGATTTTCATTTCGCATTGCGATAGTCATTTTTGCCTTCAACATAATGCAGATTGAAATCAACAAAATCAACCATTACATTTCAATCAATTAAACAAGCACAAATAAGAATTATGTTCGCATCAATTACACAAATCAACTTTTACAAATCATCTTTTACAAATCAATTAAACAATCAAAAAATAAGCAATAATTCTTATTTCCGATCATCTACTATTGAATCAACTTTTACAAATCAATTAAACAATCAAAAAACAATCAATTAAACTATTGAATCAACTTTTGCAGCCATACATCATTTTCACGCAGTTCACTTCTGAGATTAACCTGCAGAAACCAAACATTTGCTCAAACAACACTTTCTACACATCTAAAACCTACAAACAGCAAATTATTGAATTCTAGGTACTTAACCAAACATTTTCAAACCAAAAGTATATAAACTTACCAATTGTTTATGGACATTTTTATAACGCGGATGCAGGTAGGCAGCGTCTCGTATATATCGATTTAGCCATATAATGCCGAAACCACAAGCCTACTGCAGCTCTATCTCTATCGGTGGGAGGTAGATACTTGATGCTTCCCGTCGTCAAACGCTCCAACGCCAAGCATACGAGAGGACCACAATCTCCTCTGGCTCCGCTCGTTTGTTGTGGCGCGGTCTCGTCTCTAATAACTGTAATATTGAGCTTCTTTGGCTTCTTGTTTCCAGAACGAGTCCAATAATTGATCGCATCCAAGAATTTAGCCAAATGAGAGCTCCATCCCTTAATAACATCTCTTAAATCAGCCAATGATATGTAATTTATCATGCTGTCATACACTATTGTCTTAAGGGATGGGAGCTGAAGCTCGACGAGAATCCAATGTTTACGTTCCAAAACAGGGATAAACACCTGCAATCATAAGTAATAATTCATTCATTTGCGCACTTATTTCATAAAACCTTTAAACTCAATCTAAAATAAATACTAACCTTATCGACCTCCCACCATGCAGGATAAAGTTTAGCTTGTCCATTGCCCAAATCAAATGATTCATCTCGTGCATTCTTCAAGTGAACGGCGTGAAAAGACGTCGGCATAATTGTATATCGTATATTTTTATTTTTCTTAAGTTTTCTTATTATTAGAAGACGTGTCACCCACGCATCGATATGCTGTTTTACAAAAAAAGACATATATTAGTGACTTACATAAATTTAAAAAAAAAATTAATCAAATTGAAATATAAGAAAAATATAAGACTTACCCCCCATCGAAATAGCCATTGTCTTCGACCCCTAATAATACGCCCCACCAAGACCGATCAAGCAACAAATAGATATCATCGGTGAGCTTGCATATGTCAGTGAAACACCCCTGGCTCCGCTCATGTAGATAAAAATCAACAGCGGTCTTAGCCCAAAGGGTGTTATCCAGAATTGTGTCCGGTAGTTGTTCCCTCTCCTCTTCAGATACCAGTATGGTACTGGCCGGTAACTCATACGAGAGCCAACTTGAATCCATCATGTCCGGCACGTCAGAGGGTTTCTCAAGAAGCCTACATATGACGCCATGTGAATCGGGCTCTTGAATGGTGGGAGGGACCTCTTCAATGATGACAGTGGCCTCTTGAACGGTGGGAGGGGACTCTCGAGGAATGATAGGGGGGCCTCTTCAACGATAGGAGTGGACTCTTGAGGGATGATAGGCGAGTCGGGCTTCTTCTTGCGGTGTCTTCGCACTATTGGGGTGTACGGAGACTTAATAGCACGTGCACGCTGTCTGATACGTGAACTCCGTCGTGCAAGCATAACCCGACGTAAAGCATCCACTCTATCGGGCCGCTAAATAATTAAATACAAAAATCAGTAAATAAACATACATGATATTTAAACAGTGAAAACAAAGACAAATATGTTTCAAACTTGCATTGTATTCACCCAAGTCATTATTCTATCATAGTTCACAAAATGCATCAGATAACAAAGAAAAATATGTTTCAAACTAATACCCTGAAGTTAGTATTTGTCTTTGTTTTGTCTATTGGTTGAAGTAATGCAATCCATTCAAGTTTCAATTTGCAGAAGAAGAAATAGTTTACTTTCGCAACACGAAACTTAAAATCGCAACGCGAAACCAAAATCGCAACGCGAAATGAAAATCGCAACGACAGAATCGCAATGCGAAATGAAAATCGCAACGAAAGAATCGCAACGCGAAATGAAAATCGCAATGCGATTTTGGTTTCGCTTTGCGATTTTGGTTTCGCGTTGCGATTCTGTCGTTGCGATTTTCATTTCGCGTTGCGATTTTAAGTTTCGTGTTGCGAAAGTAAACTATTTCTTCTTCTGCAAATTGAAACTTGAATGGATTGCATTACTTCAACCAAAAGACAAAACAAAGACAAATATTATTTCACAGTGTTAAAGAATACACAGTTTAGCAGAATTGGCAGCAACCGAACAAATTTACTTTCAACCAAAAGACAAAACAAAGACAAATACTATTTCACAGTGTTAAAGAATACACAGTTTAGCAGAATTGGCAGCAACCGAACAAATTTACTTTCAACCAAAAGACAAAACAAAGACAAATACTATTTCACAGTGTTAAAGAATACACAGTTTAGCAGAATTGGCAGCAACCGAACAAATTTACTTTCAACCAAAAGACAAAACAAAGACAAATACTATTTCACAGTGTTAAAGAATACACAGTTTAGCAGAATTGGCAGCAACCGAACAAATTTACTTTCAACCAAAAGACAAAACAAAGACAAATACTATTTCACAGTGTTAAAGAATACACAGTTTAGCAGAATTGGCAGCAACCGAATAAATTTACTAAGCAATCTAAGTGAAATGGCTAATCTAAGTGAAATTACGAGTAAATTTATCATTAAGTTAAATATGGAAAATCTTAAACTTACCTCGTTGCGTAGAGTATGAACCTCATTCTGCAACGATACTATCATCTCACGTAGAGCGGCAACCTCACCACGTAAAGTTGACACCTCCACACGCCATGCACCATCGTTATCGCGTAGAGTACCGATCTCCTCACGCAAGGCATTGACCTCATCACGTAACTCCCTTGACTCATCCCGTGGAGGTGGAGGTGGAGAACAGGGAGATAGGAGTCGTGGCATCTTTGCCGGTCGCCTATCATGAGGTGATGGTGGAGAAGAGGCTCGATGATGTGACGGGATAGGTGATGGCTCTCGTTCTAGAGGTGTATAGTCGGGTCGATCGGGTGATGGCTCTAGGTGAGGTGATGGCTCTCGAATTGGAGGAAGTGGATGCTGCTCATCATCCGTGCCATCAAAAAAACTCTGACTAGCTTGCCACCAATCAGTGGCAAGCTCTTCCTCCGTGGGTGTCAGTCTTTGTAATGGAATGTTGGCCTCCTAAAATATAAAAACTCAAACAAAGTTAAACGTCTACTATTAATAACTTGTTTATATATTATATGAAAGTATTTGTGTTAACTTACATTATTTATTGTCGCATATGGTATTAAGTCTTCCCAATCCAACAGAGTTTTCCTCTTCCAGGAAATAGCCCTGGGAATATCATTTGACGTTTTTATTGCATATGTACGCATGCTGGGGAAAGCCTCGAATATCCAAATCTACAAACAATATAATAACAAAATTAGTAATTGTTAAATAATTAATTATAATTTTAGAAACATTATATAGAAATTCTTACCTTAAAGGCCCAAACAAAGCCTGACAAAGTGTATTTGGACCCATCGCCCCGCAAACTTTTGCGGTCATCAAAGGCAGACGACAACTTAGTCCAGGTAGCTTTCCATATATACGAACCCCACGGAAACAGATTCCATGCATTCAGGTCCTCTACCAATATTATTAGCTCCCGATGAATAGGTTGTCTGGCCTCTCTGCCTAAAAAGCCGGCATACACAAGTAGTAGAAGGCATACTCGGACAACATCGACGTCATCCATCCGAGTGAAACCAGCTTTCTTATTAAACAATTTCTTCAGGTCGTCGACATGTAGGTTCGACTTCTCCATTGACTCATCCGGAAAAACCCGGGATAACCATGATGGGCGGGCGATATGACGAGTGTACCGGCCTACATCATCGTGTCCGAATCGTAGACCAGTGATTAAGCAGAACTCCTTCCGCCCAAAACAAGTATACGCTGGTGGAAAATGAAACCATATCTCTTCCTCACCACGTTGTATACTGTCGGGTAGATTTGATGTCATGGTCTGAAGCCACAAATGGGTCAAATTAGCATCTCCACCCGGATGCTGTACTCTCAGCCATGGCCCGAAGCAGGTTTCCTCAAACAATTGTCTTTGAGCAGGTGAAAGCTTCGAAGCAATTGTAGTGGCCAGGCTGACTTTATTTCTCAAGGTCAATTGAGCCGAAAAAAATTTCTACAAAAACAATAAACATACCAAGTTAGATATACCAAAAACTACACTGTGAAGATATACCAAAAACAATAAACATAAAAAGTAGTAGTTTATTCTTGAAACTAAAATTTGCAACACTGTTTTGTCTTTTGGTTGAAATGAAAATCGCAACGAGAGAATCGCAACGCGAAATGACAATCGCAACGAGAGAATCGCAACGCGAAATGAAAATCGCAACGAGAGAATCGCAACGCGAAATGAAAATCGCAATGCGATTTTGGTTTCGCGTTGCGATTCTCTCGTTGCGATTTTCATTTCGCGTTGCGATTCTCTCGTTGCGATTTTCATTTCTCTCGTTGCGACAGTCATTCTCTCGTTGCGATTTTCATTTATCTCGTTGCAACTCTTCTGCAAATTGAAACTTGAATGGATTGCATTACTTCAACCAAAAGACAGAACAAAGACAAAGACAAATACTAACTTGAAAATCGCAACGAGAGAATAGCAACGCGAAATGAAAATCGCAACGACAGAATCGTAACGCGAAATGAAATCTAAGTGAAATGGTTAATCTATTATTGAAATGACCAGTAAACTTATCATCAGTTTCAATATGAAAAACCTACAATAATGCAAACATTTCAAAATAAAAATAATTAAAAAAACTAACCCTCGGAGGTTGATTTTCCATTTCTGAATATTGTGAGGGATTTCTGACCGTGAATGGTTGTGAGGGATTTCGCCGGAGATGGGGACGGAAATCTTCGGAGATGGGGACGGATTTCTTCGCCGTAGAGAGTGAGAGATGGAGATGGGACTGAGTTGTGATTTTAGGTTTTAGGTTATGAGTTGCGATTACGGGATTTTGTCTTAATATTCGTTTTTGTAATTTGAAAATAAAATACGCGTAGCGATTATAATGGCGCTTTAAATATCGCATTGCGATTTACGGATACGCGTTGCGATTTTATGTATTATCGTTGCGATTTACGGATACGCGTTGCGATATACGGATACGCATTGCGATTTACCCATACGCGTTGCGATTTACGGATACACGTTGCGATTTACGGATACGCGTTGCGATTTATGTGTTCGCGTTGCGATTTTCATATTCGCGTTGCGATTTTGGAAAATCGCAATGCGAATTTGTACTATCGCATTGCGATTTTCAAGAATCGCGTTGCGATTTTGGAAACTGATTTGCGATTCTGGGGATCGCGTTGCGATTTTTATTTCGCGTTGCGATTTTGTTGGTCATTTTGGCAAATCCAAAAAAAGTTGGTTAAAATCGTATATTATAAGGCATTTTTGGTCACTGAGGCGATTTTCTCTTATGTTTATTGATTCTCTTGTTAAATACTTCATTAGGTCAAAAATTTAAAATAGGTTACTATGTGAAATCCCATAAAATACCTTGTAAATCTACTGGGTTAAACACGACTCAAAATAATTATTTTTTTCTTCTCTAATTTTTTTGTGATAGATGAAGGCAATAAAATAATTTGTGATCTTTGTAGAAGTGCGACTGTAGTTGATCATATAGTTGTTGTATCTTGGGAGATAGATAACCAATGATCTCAAGCACCATATGAATAACCGAAATTATGCTTAAAGAAACTATATCGCTACAGGCCTCAACTTGTTTCCAATTTATTATTTTGTTAGCAATCGAGCTTTTGTTCTAAATTGTTCTATTCAATAATTAATAAAAATATTATTTTTTTTAATTTTCGTCTTGAATTATTATATCTTATAACATATAGAAATAGATATAAAATTAAAATTTAATAAAATAAATATTTCCTAAAAGGAAAGGAAAAACAAAGTTTTAGTTACAAGGCAGGCATTAGGTGTTGCGGGCGTTCCAAGGTTCGTAGGGTACAGTCAAGAGTAATCAATAAACGAGTACCTATAATAACAATCCAAATACAGTTGATGCATTAAACTCGGGATCCTGTCACAGCCTGCTCAGTGATTTCACGATAAGAACCGACATGTTCGAAAACGGTTTTCCTGTCACGTTTTATTCGAGGACACGCGCACAAATTTAATTTTGATATTAACTTTCTTTTTTATATTTAAAGTTTATGAATATTCTTCCACTCTGGGTCAATTGCATTGCATCTGCTGGCTATATGGTAATGATCGGTTTCCTTGTTAAGTCTCCCATGGATGCAGAACTGCTGATTACAAATGGAACCACAAGTTTCGACCTTTTTTATATAATGGCTTCGTTTAAGAGGTTCGAATCGATGGTAAAAACTTCGAGTTTGCTGGTTCGGTTGATGATATGAGAGCAGTAGATCGCCGCGGCATAGGTGGAATGCGACCTCGAAACAAGATTACTTATGCACACCATGGAGCAGCCTGTCAATTATAGCAGCTGCTGTTCTGCTAGTACTATCTTTCAAGTCATCTAGACCAGATTGTTGACTGCATGAACTTGTGTGGGACTTAATTTACTTGATTTATGTAACCACGTTTGGCATCCAACAACTTTGAAGTTCAATGCACAAGTTTAGTTCCCTCCATTAGCACCATCTGAAATGATGGGTAGTATTTATGTACAGCATTCATTTGGCACCATACATTGAACTTGTCGATTTTACACAGAAGATGCCTAATGCTAATACAAGAGAGAAAGGAATCAGATAGAGTAGGGTCCCTCCCTCAGCCAATCTTCTCGGTGTTTGTATCATCGGAGGGCCAAACGACGGTCTCCGTGAGCCGCTCCCGCATCAGTTCCAAGTTCTCGTCGGAAATCTCCTTGTATATTTGAGCATGATCACATATCTATACCAACACAACACACAAGGTCACAACATACGTATATATTCTATTCTATTTATATATGCTGAAGAGACTTGTAATTACCTTAATCCATTTCCCATACAAATGAAGCCTTGTTATCATCACTCTTTCAGCAAGCTCTTGCCTCTCCTGTCATTGTCACAGGTGAATAAACCTCATTTCTCTCTGTTTTATTATAATGCTAAATATTTTGTGTAGGAAAAAATATTAAGCAGAAAAGACTCTTTGAAGTCACCTTGCCAAGGATACGTAAGAAACGCTTGCCATCAGTGGGCTTATTTGCTGCAGCAAACCTGGCAAAATCACAAGAAATTAATCAGCCAAGTTGAAGGTTTTCATTTGAATCTAAACAAAAGGGTAATCAGAAACAGAAGAAACAAGGCCACCGGATATGCCACTTACTGATAGAACCATGTATATTGTGGTGGATTCATCTCATAGAGCTGATTCAGAACAGTCCTCACTGCTTTGTACGTGAAATAGTTGAGTAATTGCTGCAGAAAAAAAGGAAAATCAGTACTACTTGCATGATCAAAAGGGCAAAACATATAAGAATTTACAAACATCTTACCCTTTTAACGTCCCCAAAAGTATCTTCATACTGCCCTCCTAGATTGTCGACGACCACGAGTTTTCGATCCTTACGCTGCCACCTTGAACTCATCATGTTCACGGCACACGGAATCATCTTGTAAGACGACCTCGAGTCATGCCATGAATTTACAAAAGAGCTGCGTAATTCAAGCGACCCCGGTTTTACCGTGGTTAGCGTTATTTTCATCGAATTCCTTCTTTGCAAGACCAACTCCCCACCCGGATTGAGGTTCATATTGGTGGATGGCCATGCATCCAAGCACAAATAAGGACCGGTCTGAGAATCCATCATAACCGATGAACCCACAAAAGACAAAGCCCCCACCATCTTTGTTTTTTTTCCCAGTGACTTGAGCTCCAAGTAACAACACTTGCTGATCAATCCTCGAGCCAAGAAACTAAGGGATACCAACTAAAGAGAATGATTCAGTTGGTATCCAAGAAAATGGGGGGGGGGCCTTGAAGATGGGGGAGTTAAAGATTCATGCGCAAAGGGAATTGGGTCTTTTTTTTTGTTGTTGTTGAAGAATGAGGTTCTTTTGTAAGGGTGGGTGAAGCTTAAAGCTTAACCAGGTAAAGATTTTGAGGCCCAAAATTGTCCAACCCTATTTGGGTAGAAAACTTAGCTTGCATAGGTTTGATTATAAGGCTCCAACAAGTAACCACCACCTGGACGGTTGCCTAAATTCTCTTTGATAATTTGCCATTTGTTTGAATCTTGCCGTCCAAACGTACTAAATTCATCAAGCTGTTACAACACTAAAATTAGTTTTAGGGTAAACTTCACGTTTAGTACATAAACATCAATTTTAGTCTATTTTAGTACCTAAACTTTTAATTTTTTTCATAATCACACCTAATGTTTATTTTTTGTTTCATTTTAGTATATTGTCATTAAAAACTTTAATTTTTATTTCATTTTAGTACAGCATTTCAAAATTTAACTCAATTTTTTGAAAAAAATTGAAAGTTTAGGTACTAAAACATAGCAAAACTGATAGATTAGATACTAAATGCGTTAAGTTTTTAACTACGAGTAATAAAATGAAATGAAAACTAAACGTGAGGTGTGATTTAAAAAAACTGAAAGTTTAAATACTAAAATAGACCAAAATTGATAATTTAGGTACTAAATACATAATTTACCATTAGTTTTATCTTCTTCTCCAAATTATATTATTTTATCTTCTTCTTCTCCAAATGATATTATGCTATTCGTGTTTATTTATTTATTCTCGTATGAAAAAACAAGTATTTGTATTTGAATTAGTTTCATTTATCTAATTAAAAATATATTAATTCGTATACTGAATTGATTATTCCAAAAAGAAAATTTAAAGTTGTATATATATATTTTTTAAAGTGATTGAAGAATGTTTGAATTAATTAGAAATTAAATAAATAAAAAAATTAGAGATCAAATTATAAAAAAATATTTTTTAAACCATTTAATTGCATTAACAAAATGGACACGAACCTGAGACGGAGTCATGTGTATGGCTTAGGAGCCACTGTCTCTAATTTTTTATTGTTAAACAATATATAGGAAGAAAATATATTTAGACCTTTAAATTTTAGTTTATTTTGATTTTGTTCCCCTAATTTTGGTTTATTTTGATTTTGTCCCCCCAATTTTGATTTATTTTGATTTTGTCCATCTCATTTTCTATTGTTAGATAGACGTTGCCCCTCATAAATTAGAATTCTGGCTCTACCCCTGATACGAACCAATTTACCTCAGTAGTTAAATGAATCGTTGCTATTATTAGAGGTCATAGGTTCGAGCCCCAATAACATCAACATGTTGATTGATCGTTTATTGTCAAATGATTGAGAGTATTTATAACATATATTATTTGTAATCACCTTAGCTTAATAAAAAAAAGAATGAGGTTTGTTTTATAATCAAAATTAATAATGTTTAAAACTTTATTTTTTTAAAAAAATTTATCCAAAAAAATAAAAGGGTAAACTACGTCTTTAGTACAATAAGCACACGGTTGTTGAAGTTGGATATTTTTAATTTTTTTTAAATATATTTCTATGCTGTTTATCACACTTCACACAAACAAAATCCTGATTGGCTACCAAACACTGCTGTTCCATTCAGCTTCACTGAGCTCCTCTCTTCGCCTTTTCCCTTCCCGTGTTTGAAAACAAGGTTGAAACTTGTTCATTTACTTTCCTAAAACAGCGTTAGATTGAAGGGCTAGACTAGGCCTCGGCTTTTCTCTGAAGCCATGACGACGTCGTTCGGAACTGCGACGAGTGTCGTGACACTGAACGATTCAAAGATTGGATTGCAGAGCTTCACGGCGTTGAGATCTTTGCGTTCTGTTGCTTTTCTGGGAAATGTTAGCGCCTTTTCGGTTCCCTTCTCAACTCCGCTTATTAGAGCTATCTCCACGGTCACCCTAATTTCCTTTTCTTCTTATTCGTGTGTGTAAAGTGAGAGAGAATTGCTAGTATAAAATGATCAGTTGAGACTGTTTTGACCGTCACTTAACTTTTTATAGGAAATGTTGTTTGCGAAAGTGTTTTTTTGAAGTAAAATGGATATATTTTCCTTTATGCTTCACTAATTTGAGTACTATTTTCGTTTTAAAGTGTAAATTTGTCAAATTTGTATTGCATTGTTTCTGTCTGTTTTCAGCCAGTAAAGCCTGAAAAGACTACTCCAGAGCCGAAGCGAAGTAAAGTTGAAATATTTAAGGAACAAAGCAATTTCATTCGATACCCTCTCAGTGAGGAGATACTGAGTGATGCCCCCAATATAAACGAGGCAGCAACTCAATTAATTAAGTTCCATGGGAGCTATCAGCAGTATGACAGAGATGAGCGAGGTGCAAGGTCTTATTCCTTCATGCTTCGCACTAGAAACCCTGGTGGGAAAGTCCCAAACCAACTCTACTTGACAATGGATGATCTTGCCGATCAGTTTGGTATCGGAACGCTTCGTTTAACCACGAGGCAAACATTTCAACTCCATGGTATTGTGAAGAAGAACCTCAAGACCGTAATGAGCACAATCATTAAAAACGTGGGTTCAACTCTTGGTGCGTGTGGGGATCTCAATAGGAATGTGCTTGCTCCTGCAGCACCTTTAATGTCAAAAGAGTACATGTTTGCGCAGGAAACTGCTGACAACATTGCCGCACTGTTAACTCCTCAGTCAGGTTTTTACTATGACGTATGGGTGGATGGGAGAGATTCATGACGTCGGAACCTCCAGACGTTGTGAAAGCCAGGAACGATAATTCCCATGGAACGAATTTCCCCGATTCGCTTGAGCCGATATATGGGACTCAGTTCTTGCCGAGGAAGTTCAAAATTGCTGTGACTGTGCCAACTGATAACTCAGTCGATATTCTCACAAATGATATTGGTATTGTGTTAATTTCTGATGAAAAAGGGGAGCCTCAGGGTTTCAACATCTATGTAAGACATAATGTGATTGACTAAAGAAATCATCTTACACACTTCTATACCTATAAGTATCTATTTCTTGTAATTGTCATTGCAGGTTGGTGGTGGCATGGGAAGAACCCATAGGCTAAAAACCACTTTTCCGTGCTTGGGAGAACCACTGGGTTATGTGCCAAAACAGAATACTTTGTACGCTATTAAAGCCATTGTTGCTACACAACGTGATCATGGTAGAAGAGATGACCGGAAATTTAGTAGAACGAAATATTTGATCAGCTCTTGGGGGATTGGAAAGTTTAGAAGTCTTGTCAAGCAATATTATGGAAAGAAATTTGAGCCTTTCCATGAGTTGCCTGAGTGGGAATTTAAGTTACTTGGGATGGCACCAGCAGGTTTGTGTTTTAATTTGGAGATTTCATACATAAGGTCTTTGGTTTGACTTGTGTACAAGTACCGACTGTCTTTTAATCTTTTCATATTATACTTGGCTCTGACTGTTTCCAACTCAAGCATGATCTCTTAGTTTAGTAACTTTTCTGACTGGTTATAAAATTTTGGCAGGGTGATGGTGCATTATTTTGCGGGCTCCATGTAGATAGTGGTCGTGTTGCAGGGAAAATGAAAAAGGCTCTGAGGGAAGTAATAGAGAAGTATAATTTAAATGTTCGAATAACCCCAAACCAAAACATTATTTTGTGTGACATTCGCAGTGCATGGAGGCGTCCCATGTTGAAAAAAAGCCAAGTTGGCCACATGGCCAAAAACAACTTTCGGTGGTTTAAATAAATGCATCGATTTTTTGGTTGAAATTTGAAAAATGGTAAAATCATTTTTAGTCATTATAATTTAGGGTATTTATAAATTAATCCTTAAGTTTCAACTATAAATATCCTAGCTCATTTAGCTTCAAAAATATCCCAAAACATTCTAGCTTTCTTCCAATACTAGAGAATTTAGAGAGTTTCTTGAGAGTTGTTTTCTCCTTTTTTATCGAGAGAGAATTATCATTGTTTTCTCCTTGGTAGATCGAGAGAGGTTGTAATTCCTATTTTCTCATAGTGAAATTCTTCTACCGTTGCCCGTGGTTTTTACCCTAAATTTTTAGGGGGTTTTCACGTAAATTTTGTGTCTCTTTTATCTTCATTTTTATTTTCTCAAATTATCAGTTGTGATTTTGCTCTATCCGATAGCCGTCTTCCGCAATTGGAACAATCATATCTTCACACAATTCTTTCTACCTTGTACCTTCATGTTGCTTACGTCTCTGACAGGCCACAAGAGGATCGACACCAGGTAAATTTATCAGCATTGATCACCTTCGTCATGAAATCTGCTATATTGTCTTTGATATGGACCTTCTGCATATCTACCGTCCCTTCTTCCACATTTTCACGAATGAAATGGTATTGAACTCGTATGTGTTTTGTCCTTGAATGAAATGATGGATTCCTTGCTAGATGCAAGGCGCTTTGACTGTCACAAAACAGAGAGACATACTCTTGATTGTGCCCAAGCTCCTCCAATAACATCTTCAACCAAATTGTTTATTTACTGGCTTGTGTAGCTGCTACATATTCTGCTTCTGTTGTGGATGTAGCCACAATTGATTGCAATTTTGAAACCCAGCTTACAGCTCCACCAGCAACTTTAAACACATATCCTGTAGTAGATTTGCTTTTATCCAAATCCCCTGCATAGTCAGAATCAACATACCCATTGATAAGTAAATTTGATCCTCCGTAACATAATGCAACATTTGAGGTCCCTTTGATGTATCTCAGGATCCTCTTTACTGTATTCCAATGCTCTTTGCCTGGATTCGCCATGTACCGACTAACCACTCCCACTGCTTGTGCAATGTCTGGTCTTGTGCATATCATAGCGAACATTAAACTTCCCACTGCTGATGCATACGGTACTCGAGACATATCCATTCTCTCTTTTTAACTGCTAGGACTCATACTGGAGGATAATTTGAAGTTAATAGGAAGAGGGGTAGAAATTGGCTTACAATCTTGCATGTTGAATCGTGACAAGATCTTCTTCAAGTAATTCTTTTGTGAAAGCCAAATCTTCATATTACTTCTGTCTCGGTGAATTTGCATCCCTAGAATCTTGTTTGCTGATCCCAAGTCCTTCATTTCAAATTCCCTAGCCAGTTGTGCCTTCAATTCTTCAATATAATCTTTGTTGGGTCCTGCAACCAACATGTCATCCACATACAACAACAATATAACAAAATCGTTATCACCAGACCTCTTGAAATAAGCACAAGGGTCTGCATTAAGTCTGTTGTATCCAAGGCACATAATGAAGGAATCAAATCTCTTATACCAACACCTCGGCGCCTGTTTTAGACCGTACAGAGATTTGTTCAACCTGCAAACCAAGTTCTTCTTTTCTTCTTCTTCAAAACCTTCAGGCTGGAGCATATAAATCTCTTCTTCAAGATTTTCATGAAGAAAAGTTGTTTTAACATCTAGCTGCTCTAGATGTAAGTTCAATGTAGCACACATTGCCAAAACTACTCGAACTGTTGTTAGTCGAACCACAGGAGAAAATATTTCATTGAAATCAATACCTTCTTTTTGAGCATATCCTTTGACCACCAGTCTTGCACGATACCTCTCAACTTGATCGTCACCATTTCGCTTGATTTTGAAGACCCATTTGTTACCAATTGGCTTCTTTCCTTTTGGTAGTGGCACAAGGTCCCATGTATTATTTTTATAAAGGGCTTCAATTTCTTCTTGCATCGCCATCACCCACAGTGAAGCATCTGAGTTGTTTATTGCCTCATGGTAAGTTGATGGCTCACCGTCCTCTGTTAAAAGGCAGTATGCAATATTACCTTCTATAACATAATCTGAGTGCCAATTGGGACGTCTTCTTACACGATCTGATTGACGAGTTGTTGGTGCTTCAGAACTTTCTAGTTCTTGTTCATCATGTGCTGGTTCTGCTTCTGAAGAATCTCCTTGTTCAAACTCCTTTTCCACATTTATCTGTGTAGTCTCTGACTTTTCAGTGCTATCATCGTCTTCTTTTCTTTGTAGTTTATCCTCTACAAAGATAACATCCCTGCTGATGATCACTTTACGGGCAGTGGGATCCCACAAGCGATACCCCTTGACTCCATCAGCATATCCCAAGAATTTGCATTTCCTGGATTTTGGATCCAGCTTTGAGATTTCTTGAGAGTTGTACATCACGTACACAATACTTCTAAATATATTGAGGTTTGAATAATCAGCTGGTTTACCAGTCCACATCTCCATTGGTGTCTTCAGCTCTATTGCAATTGATGGAGCTCGATTCACCAAATAACAAGCGGTATTGACTGCTTCTGCCCAGAATGATTTTTCTAGGCCTGCATCCCTCAACATTGCTCTTGTTCTTTCTAAAAAGGTTATGTTCATCCGCTCTGCCACTCCATTTTGTTGAGGAGTGTTTGCCACTGTGAACTGTCTTTTGATACATTCTTTCCTGCAAAAGTCATCAAATTCTTCGCTTGTGTATTCTCCACTATTATCTGTTATGAAACACTTGATCTTATTTCCAGAATCAAGTTTCACCCGCGCTTTGAAGATTTTGAAAGTTGAAAACACATCTGACTTCTTCTTAATATGATACACCCAACATCTCCTAGAGTAGTCTTCAATAAATGAGACAAAGTATTTTGCTCCACTTAGGGATGTAACTGGTGCTTGCCATACGTCAGAATGAACCAATTCTAGAACATTTTTACCTCTAGAATTTGACGTGTTTAATTTCAACCGATGCTGCTTACTTGTTATACAATGCTCACACAAAGGAAGTGATATCTTTGTTAAGCCGGGAAGTAGCTTTTGCTCCACAAGGACTTTCATTCCTTGTTCTGACATGTGTCCAAATTTCTGATGCCATAGCATTGCAGAATCTGAACTACATGAGGCAACAGAGGCTTCTGCTTCTAGCAAAGTCTCTCCTTTCAGCATGTACAAGTTTGCTGCTATCTTTTCGCCTTTCAGCACCACAAGCGCTCCACGGAACACCTTCATGATTCCTTTCCGTGTTTCAATCTTGCTTGCATTATTATCCAACAATCCGTAGGATAATAAATTTTTCTTTAGGTCTTTCACGTGCCGCACATCTCGAACAACTTTAATTGTTTCATCATACATCTTCAATTTGATGGTTCCCACGCCAATGATCTCTAAGGCATGATCATTGCAACTATACACAGATCCTCCTGAGACAGGTTCATACTGATGAAACCATTCTCTTCTTGAGGTCATGTGATATGTTGCTCCTGAATCAATGAGCCATATATCTGCAAATCTTTTTCTTCCTTCCACGGTGGTTGACGCTTCACAGCATAGTGTATCTCCATCATCTGAAGTGTTTGCAGTATTGCCTTGTGGATTGGAGTTTTTATTTAGACTCCAACAATCATTCTTCAAGTGACCCTTCTTTCCACAGTTATAGCACTTTAAATTCTTCTTGCTCCTCGACTTTGATCTACCATGTTTATGACTACTGCTTTGGCCACGTTCTGTTGATCTCCCTCTCGTCGTTGTCAACGCTTCTGCTTGTTGCAGATTTACTTGTTTGTCTTCCTTGTTCTTGCGCCGATTTTCTTCTTGTAGAACAGCAGCTGCAACGTCATCGAAGACTAGACTGGTGACATTATTGTTTGTCAAGTTGATGATGAGTTGATCATACGAATCCGGTAGACTTTGAAGTAGAAGTTCAGCACGTTCTTGTTCTACTATTTTACAGCTTAAGGATGTAAGCTGAGAAAATAAAGTGTTCAGTGTGTTTAAGTGCTCCGTCACTGAAGTAGATTCTGACATCCGAAGAGTGTACAATTTCCTCTTAAGAAAAATTTTATTGTGCAACGATGTGGCCTCGTACAATTTGGTGAGATGATCTCATATCTCCTTAGCTGTCTTCTTCTCCTCGATGCTTGACAATACTTCATCTGCTAATGCTAGATGAAAGTTTGCCATAACATTTCCGTCCATCTCGTTTCATTTGTTGTCATCTGCGAAATCTATCGGCCTTTCATTGATAGCAGCTAGACACCCGTCTTTCCTCATGATGGCCTTCATCTTCAATTTCCACAGTGAGAAATTTCTCCCATTGAATTTTTCAATATCAAATTTTGTTGCCATAGCTTCTATTATTGATAGCTCCCACTATTTCACTATCGTGAATAGTTCTCTAAAACCTCAAAGAATGTGTAATACCTTCTTATTTTCTTATGTTGGAGGATCTACCTTTTGGTGGCAATCACAAAGACAATAAGCAGATATTACACACTCAAATCTGGCTCTGATACCAATTGTTGCGGAAGACAGCTATCGGATAGATCTAAATCGCAACTGATAATTTGAGAAAATAAAAATGAAGATAAAAGAGACACAAAATTTACGTGGAAAACCCCTAAAAATTTAGGGTAAAAACCACGGGCAACGATAGAAGAATTTCACTATGAGAAAATAGGAATTACAACCTCTCTCGATCTACCAAGGAGAAAATAATGATAATTCTCTCTCGATAAAAAAGGAGAAAACAACTCTCAAGAAACTCTCTAAATTCTCTAGTATTGGAAGAAAGCTAGAATGTTTTGGGATGGTTTTGAAGCTAAATGAGCTAGGGTATTTATAGTTGAAACTTAAGGACTAATTTATAAATACCCTAAATTATAATGACTAAAAATGATTTTATCATTTTTCAAATTTCAACTAAAAAATCGATGCATTAATTTAAACCACCGAAAATTGTTTTTGACCAAGTGGCCAACTTGGCTTTTTTTCAACATCCCATTGCCACAGTTCTTGCTCAGGCTGGCCTGTTGGTAAGATGTTTTTTACTTGCTATACTTGCCTCTATGATTTCTGAGCCTGCACTCTGCAATGTCTGCAAAACTTTTAGAGTTGAACATCTTAATCGCATGGTCAAGAATAGTTGCCTTGTCTGTTGTGTTGGGTGGGTGGGCTACATGACGTTATAATTCAGATTTTAAATAAATTTTACGACATGTCAGTAGTTAGACAAGACCGATAATATTGAATCACAAGATCTGGTTTCTCACAGAAAATCCTAATATTTAAATTGTGTATTCAGAGTAATGATTGATAATCCTGATATTTTTGTGAAACATGGGGTTCATCTGCAGATAACTAGGGAGTGATGGCTTTGTTTAAAATCCATGTAATTTTCAATTTACACTTGATCTTTAGCTGCTTTTCCTTTTTCTTTTTAAATCTTCCTCTGGTTGCAAAATTGCTGTAGTGTTATATGGTTAGTTGAGAAGTGTTCCCTTACTCTGTTTATTCTTGTTATAATTTGTTCTTTGAATTAGATTTCTAGCTGACTAGTTCTAGCTGTGAACAGAAACCTAGATATGTGGACCCCCTGAACTTAACTGCTATGGCTTGTCCAGCTTTCCCACTTTGTCCATTGGCAATAACTGAAGCTGAGCGTGGCATACCCGATATCCTCAAGCGGGTCAGAGCCGTCTTTGAGAAGGTATGTTTACCAAACATACAATCTAGTTAAATTTAAATGACCCTTGTTCATACAACAAGGCTGGCCTATAACTGTGCGAATTCTCCTCCCTATATTATTTGAATGTGCCTGAAATCTGGTTTGGATCTCCAACAAATAGATAGGCAATGACTAATTTCAGGTTGGTCTCAAGTACAAGGACTCTGTGGTGATACTGATTACCGGCTGCCCTAATGGTTGTGCTAGACCATACATGGCTGAGCTTGGACTTGTTGGTGATGGTCCCAACAGCTATCAGGTAGTTCAATCATTTGCCTTTATATCCTAATCACTTAGTATGATAACTTGGTAATCTTGTTTTTTGTTGAAATCAGATTTGGCTTGGAGGAACACCCAATCAAACCCAATTAGCAAGCAGTTTTATGGATAAAATCAAAATTCAGGATCTTGAAAAAGTTTTCGAGCCTTTGTTCTACAACTGGAAACGAAAAAGACATCTCAAAGAATCATTTGGCGACTTTACAAACCGCATTGTAAGTACTGGGACAAATTATCTTCTACTTGGTCGGTTTTTATATGCATTTATTTGAGATATATAGAATGTTGGTTTCTCGCAGGGATTCGAAAAACTTCAAGAACTGGTGAACAAATGGGAAGGTCCAGTGCAAGCACCAACAAGGTATAACCTAAAGCTCTTTGCTGATAAACAGACATATGAAGCCATGGAGGAGCTTGCTAAGCTGCAGAACAAGAGTGCTCATCAGCTGGCGATCGAAGTTATCCGCACTTTTGTTGCTACCCGGCAGAGCGGTAAAAGTAAATAGGTCGTTGGTTTCTCTTCGGTAACATCCGGCATGGACGAAATTCGGGTTCTCCGAACTCGTTTTGCATTCAAGTTTTGATATTGTTCTGTAAATCACCCTGTGCTATTCTTTCCTGTTTTCTTGGTGAGAAAACTTTGAATTGGTAAGTCTTGAGTTTGATATGCAGACGTTGTTACTTATTTGCGATCAGCCCAAACTAAGTCCGCTTCTGCAATTAACAGAGAAATTTAAGTCAGTATTATTTGGCTATAAATTTCTTTTATTTATTTAATAATATGATCTTATAACAGTAACATTGTAGAACGTATTTATCTGTTTTTATTAGCAAAATTGTATATTGTATGCAATATTGTTCTAGTAAATCATGTACCAAAATATTAGTCTTAAAACATGATATTAATACCAGGGTTTCAAATTACAGTCGCGGTCGTGTTTTCGGTTATTTCGGATTTACCGTGATTGCGGCCGTCGCGGGCGCTATTGCGGCCGTCGCGGGTAACTCGGATGGCGGCGAAACCGCTATATCGTTGCTGAAATCGTGGTCGCTGACCATTTTTTAAAACCCTGACTAATACGATGTCCTTATGGTGGACACACGCTGTCAATAGGTTATGAAAGTTTTGAACCGATACTAACTTGTCAATTTGTAATCACCCCATACCATTCAATAAAAAATACTAGTAATGTTATTTTTTAAGGGTAAACTAAGCATTTAGTACTTAAACTTTTAATTTTTTTTTTAAAAATCATACCTAACGTTTAGTTTTCATTTCATTTTAGTATCCGTTGTTTAAAACTTAACGTGTTAAAATCTAAACTATATGTTTTTGTTCGTTTTAGTACCTGGACTTTCACTTTTTTCAAAATTTAACATTAAATTTTGAAAGGGTACTAAAATGATACAAAAACTAAAGTAAAACTAAAGTTTTTAAAGGTGGGTATTAAAATGAAACAAAAACTAAACTTTAGGTATGAATTTGAAAAAAATAGAAGTTTAGGTATTAAAACAAACCAAAATTTATAGTTCAGGTACTAAACGCTTAATATACCCTTCTTTTAATATCTTTAAGATTGAATTAAAATTCAATATTATTTACAAATAATCATGGTAGAAAACTACCACATTTTTGTGTACAAAACTATTGTCTAAAAAGAAAAATTGTCAGAGAAACTACACGTGGTAATGATATTTTAGTTAATTGCATGGAGCTGTTTATAAAACAAAGATATGAATGGCAATGGCAATGGCAATGCAATGAGGGGTTAACTAATAAGTAAAGCTCCGAAACGAGGTAGTTTGTTAAATATAGCAAACGCAAACATTGCAGTTGAAAACGCAACTGTCAGAGAGGAGCAAAGAATTAACGATCTGCAATTCCCCACCCACAAAAGAGACAACAACATAAGGGGAAAAAACAAAATAAAAATTATGAGCACCGGAGAAGGGAAAACCGTGTGCGTTACTGGGGCCTCAGGTTACATTGCTTCATGCCTCGTTAAGCACCTTCTCCTTCGTGGTTACACCGTCAAAGCCTCTGTTCGTGACCCAAGTTTGTTCTTTTCTTTCCCCCCATTTCTTTTCATGATATCTTTTGCTTGTTTCATCATCGTTTGTTCATGCTCTTTCTGGGATTTGAATATCTTCTTACCTTTTTTAATGTTAATTCTTGTATCCTTCTTGTGCTCTGATTGATTACTTTGTGCAGGTACATGGTTATTCATTTCTTTAGCCATTTTTTCATATATTTGGAATATCATATGTCATTGTGATGCTCAAGTATGTGCCAGACATAGGTATAGGATATGAATACTCCAATAGGAAAAAAAGTCCGAATAATAGAGGTTTCCTCTAGGTTTGGTGGTGATTGAAAGAAATGTAGAATGCTAGAAAGGGGTATAGTTGCTTGTTGAGAAAGAAAGAACTGACTTTACAGGCATCTGCTATTTATCATGAGACAACTTTTTGTTTCTGGCATTTCATTGTTTATGTGGTAGATTCATAATCATGGGATAACCTTCCTTGTTTTCTTTTGCATTTCTCTTGTTTGTTCTTATAAGAGTTGCCCAGATGTTTCCTAAACCAGTTTCAATCATTTTAATTAGTTATTATTCCTCGATAGGTGATCCGAGAAAAACACAACACTTACTTGCACTTGAGGGCGCTGAAGAAAGGCTGAAGTTGTTTAAAGCAGATTTATTGGAAGAAGGTTCCTATGATTATGCAGTTGAAGGCTGTGAAGGTGTTTTTCACACAGCATCTCCCTTTTATCATGATGTCACAGATCCACAGGTTGATGTTCAATCCTTTTTGTATCCAATGTATACACTATGTTGTCTTTTATATCTCTCCTCGATTAATAAGCTTTTAACTCTTCATTCCTCATCTCAGGCAGAACTACTCGATCCTGCTGTGAAGGGAACACTGAATGTTCTGAACTCATGTGCTAATACCTCTTCTGTGAAACGAGTTATCTTGACATCTTCTATAGCTGCAGTCACTTACACCGGGAAACCTCGAACTCCAGATGTTGTGGTTGACGAAAGTTGGTTTACCGATCCAGAGTACTGTAAGAGCTTAAAGGTGAGTATATGTGCTGTACATCTGATAGTATATCAAGATTCGTGTTATGTTTTATATGTAACTTTGACCTGCTATACTGAAATTTTTATGGAGAAAGGAACAAAAAACGGATTTGTATATGGAGATGCATTCAAATGAAAGTATATTAGATGCCAATTGTTCATTTCTGTGCTAGTTACTGAAAAACAAAGATAAATCATGTGAAATATAAGAACATTCACTGAATCTCAATTTTGTTTTCTCATTATTTTATCAATGCTTGAAGATAGGTCCAGCTTGTATCAAATGTGAGTTTGAGCTTGTTGATAAACTAGCTTATCAATGCTTATTCTATCAAATTGCAGATAGGTTTCCAGTCTCGATATAAATAATTTAGGTGTTAATTTTTTGCCAACATACGAATGCATTCCTCCGACTTTTCTTTCTGGCATCATTGATAGCGGATTCGAGCATATGAAGATTAGGATTTAAACTATCAACAGCAGGCATATCCCCTAATTGACTTGTAGATTGGCTGGATAGTAGGTGAAAACTTTGAGTCTCTTTGACTTGTAATCGGCTACTTCTCTATTAGAAGTTGTTTCTGCTATCTCCAGTACCCCATATTTTAGGGTATGGCTTGATGGTGCTGTAACAAGTTGCCTAATATTTTATCATGTCACACTGTTTTCTTTTTTTAAAGTAAGAGGGTATTATTTCTGAATCGTCATCTTTTTAATTCAGCTCTGGTATGTAGTCTCCAAAACCATAGCCGAGGAATCTGCCTGGACATTTGCGAAAGAGAAGGGCCTCGACTTGGTAGTCATAAACCCGGCAATGGTGATCGGTCCTCTTTTACAGCCAACACTTAACACAAGTGCTGCAGCAGTTTTAAGCTTAATTAAGGGTAATTTCTGCCTGGCTACTGTTTGCCTTCAAACCCTGAACATGTCATTTGCTTTATATTTGATGATCAATATCCTTTACACTAGTGATCGACACACACACTTTCTTTAGTGATCTTCTGAAATACACACTTAAACTTGGTACCTCTTATAGGAATAAATAATACCCTTCCAATATATTGCTTCCCTGGTAAATGTCAGTTGATTTGAAGGAAAAAACAATAATAAGGCCTTCTAATCAACTCCTCATGCATGCAATTTGTGTATAAGTACCACAATAGTATCCCTGATAAAAATGACAGGAATCCGCATACTGGAACTAAAGTCATTATGACCTTGTTAACTTCTAATTCTTCGATAAAAATGTAACTTGTTGGCATAGTTGCCACTCTTACATTCCTTTTGAGAAGAACGTAGACAATGCATCAGTTTTAGGGATTTTTTTTGTCTAAGTTTACACCTGCTGAGGCTATCCATCTCTTCTCGATCCTCTGTTCTTTCTGCAGGAGCACACACATTCCCGAATGCAACTTTCGGTTGGGTCAATGTAAAAGACGTTGCAGATGCACACATCCAGGCATTTGAGATTCCATCAGCTAGTGGAAGATATTGTTTAGTCGAGAGAGTTGCACATTGCTCGGAAGTTGTAAAGATCTTAAGCGAGCTATATCCTTCTTTCCATCTCCCAGAAAAGTAAGTTTTCAACTTCTGAATTTTAAAGCAGACTACATAACTACCTCTGAGCCATGTGCTTCTCTTTCTCTCTTTATACCGAGCACTTCCCTTAATTTTTAAGTCAAAAAAGTCCCGAATTTTTTCGAGTCCACCTTTCAATATATGCTTCTGCATCCTTTACTTTCATTGCTTCCATGTGTATGATACAGCGTTAGGTATTTCATTCAGAACTCTGATGATCTTATCCAGTACTTTTAATAACCAAATCCAGCTTTAAGGAGAAAATATCTTGTAGGATATCGTTGAACGCTGGTCGTTTCAGTTATATGTACTATATACTGAAGCCTTATGTGCAGATGTGCAGATGACAAGCCTTATGTGCCAACGTATCAGGTGTCAAAGGAAAAGGCATTAAGTTTGGGTATAGAATTCACTCCCTTGGAGGTGAGTCTCAAGGAAACAGTTGAAAGCTTGAGGGAAAAGGGATTTGTCAGTTTTGATTCTTAGTAGCTCTCTTTGCAGCCCCTCCTTAACAAATAAGTGGTGAATAAGCTTTTTGATGGCTTTCTCTTCTTCTTCTTCTTCTTCTCTTCAAATTTCTCGAATTATTGACCTTTTTGCGGTTGGCTTCTGGTTATAATTGTTTCAGATGATTTAAGAGGGAAAATGGTGATATAATAGTGAAATCTACGTTTTGACTTGACTTCTAATTTTAATTTAAGCTGTGTTCAGTTTGTTATGAATTTATGAAATAATCACTCCCATGGCCTTTTGTTCTCCACATGAAATTCGAGTCGAGTCAATTTTTGGAATGAAATCGAGTTTTGCTCACACTTATATCCATCCATGTATATGTGTAGAATAAACAAGCAAAAAAGTATATATAAAAAATCCACACGCACTCTGTATATTTTCCCCAGTTTTTTTTTCATGTATAAGCAGACAAAGCTACTCACAAACAAACATCAGATATTCAACACAATAATCAACAATCACATGTAACATATAGCAGTGGCATATTATCAATGCCTTTGGTTATTAAAAAAAGAAAGAATTTAGTGTAATGGAGAGTTAAGACCCTCTTGAGAAGAAAGAGAGTGGAGAGGCTGGTGACGTTTGGAAGAAGACAACGATGGTATCTTCCTGAAGGAGGGCCTTTTATCAAGATGCTCAATTGTCTTCTTGGCATAAATTTCTTGAAAAAATGGCGAAACCTTTTCTTTCGTCTTCAGAATTATGAAGAAGACAAGGCGGTAGCATATGAGTATGACCACCACTGCAGTTAAATCCCACCACTTGGACCGATCTATCGTCACCCCGAAGTACTGCTTTATGATTTGATCTCCGGTTAGTTTCTGATCACCCGGTAGTAGCGGATCGAATTCGAGGCCGATGAAATCATTCTTGTAGGCACCCTGCATTGTTGTCACGTTCAAAAAAGAAAGTGCGTAGTTAGTGATTGTGATGAGCAAATACTCAAGTAATTTAGCTTCATTAATAGATGAATTTCATACCTGAAGTGCCCATGAACTAAAACTGATGTATGAAATGGGGTAACGCCAGAATATCTTAGGAAGATCAGGCAGCAATCTGAAGAAGCCCGATGTCATCATTAGAATCCCCTGAAAAGTGAAGACCTTGGGAGTTAAAATAACTGAGCTTGAAAAGATGATCAAGTAACTCGGTATCGATTACTTACGATAATTCCGGCCCCGGTGATGATTCCCATTAGGTAATTGGGAACCAATGAAGCTACCACCATCATGAGGCTCTCAATCACAGTGATGCTGAAGAAGATATTGAGGCAGAAGAACACATAATGCGAAAATCCGGATCGAAACTTCACCATGTAAAATGTTATTGTTCCTGTGATGAGTGCAATAGCAACCAGAAATGGGAATGAGGAGAAGAAATTGGAGAGTGTATAAGCTGCAACTCCATAATATCCATTCAGCCTTTCTTTATTAAAAACCTGTGACAACAAACAATGGAAAGTATTACATGACAACAACAATGTCATTACCTTCTTTAAGTCAACTGAATCACAAAGACTTTCATTTTACCTTCATTTCTTCGATGAAGGAAGGAAAGCCTCCGATCGACATGAAGGTCATAAAACCTGTGATGAATGCGCCACAGGCTACACGGGCAAGAATTGCGGTATTTCCGTATCCGACATCGTAGAAGACGGTTCCGACACAGATGGATACAAGTATATATATCACAATCCTTGCCCAGTAATACCCAGCATCTCTACACATGTTGAGAAATGATCGTTTTGTCAACGTTGTAAGTTGCTTCAACCATGTTGCTTGACTTCCACTGATTGCTTCTACCTCAAGTCCTTCCTGATATCACATCAACTTTCTTTCAGACACTGTTTTGTATTTTAGACTTATCAAATTGAAAACTATAGCTTTGATTACTTACAATTTTTGATATTTCTTGAATCCTAGCTTTTGCCATTTTCGCGTATTTCGAGTGCCGGTACTTTTCGACCAGGGCGGCCTTGATTTGTGCTGTTGCCATGCTCGTGAAAGGATCTGAGCTTGAAGGTTTATCCTAAAGAAGTGATACACAAGATTAACTGTCATTATTTGGACAATAACTGCAATACTAATTCCAAACAAATTAGAAAATCCCCTGGGGCAATACTTACACGAAGTTTTAGAGAACATTTCAGCGTGGCTGTTACGGCATCGAAGTCCGAATTTATACATCGGAGGAAGTGATCCGAAGGGTTTCTTCTACTTGGGCATGGAAAACCAGCTTCAGCAAAGAACTGTGAAGATCAAAGCTAAGGAATTAGATTACAAGCATACCAAAAGCACATGCAATTATGCAATGCAAAGGGAGTTTATCCCATGTTCCCATTACCTGGACAGCCATTTTTGCCTCTCCAAAGTAAACAGTTTCGCCTCCAGATAACAAGAAAAGGTCATCAAACAATGCAAAAACTTCACTACTGGGCTGGTGGATCGAGGAGACGACTGTCCTGCCATCACGAGCTATGTTTCGGAGAGATTGAACAACAAAGAAAGCAGAGGCACTGTCGAGGCCAGTAGTAGGTTCATCGAGGAATAACATTTTGGGCATCGTGAGGATTTCAAGTGCAATGCTGAGCCTCTTCTTCTCCCCACCACTTATTCCTCTTAGATGCCAATTCCCAATCACTGTGTCACCACATTCTTGAAGACCCATCTCCATGATTGTTCCCTCCACAATGTCTTTTAATTCATCTTTGGTCAAGTTACTGGGAAGCCTTAAATGAGCAGAGTAGGTTAGAGTTTCTCTTACGGTTAGAGTTTCCAACATCACATCCTCCTGTGTCACATAAGCCTGAAAATTCATTCAAATTTAAGTGTCACTGAAGATTCTTTCATCCCAAGTGGTTCATTTGAACAAAATTTTTGAAGATAGCACACATACATACACACATATGGTTATTAAGTTAAGGAGTACAAAACTTACAACACCACCATACTGCAGTCTCTTCTTTCCATTTAAAAGGATGTTTCCAGTCATTACCACATTTCTGGCGAGTCTGTCTGCACCAACAATATAAAGGTTTTCTCTCACTATAATAAAAAAAAGTATCTTTATTTTTAATATATCTGATTATAAAATAATATTTATGTTTGACGTTAAATCTAATTAAACTCACCCACACTTCAGAAAAAAATGCTTAAACTCGACTCACCTTACCAGACTACTCTTTGGGTTTAATTGAATTTAATAATTAACCTCACTCAAAACTTTATTTCAAAAAATTTTGACTTTGCCCCACAAATTTGATATGGATGGGATTGTAAATTTTTAATAACATTTTGTAGCTAGAAAATATCTTTTTAACAGTGGAATACTTAACAATGTTGGCATAGCAGTACGAATTAATGAAAGACTATCTTTTCGGTCAAAAAATAATTTGATTGGATGATTTTTTTTGGGGGGAAATCTTTAAGATACAACACTCTAACTTAGAGTTAAGAAATGGCATAAAAAGATACAATTCAAAATATTATAAAAAATAATATTTTTGACTAAACGTAATCTAAAATATTAACTTTTTTAATATTTTTCGATTTCACACTTTTTTTTCGTAATATTTTTGGTTTAATTTTAAATTAGATTGTCATCACTAGAAATTTCCCCTATTCTTCCTTTAATCGTCGGCATGAAACGCAGGTTTCTGGTTGAAAGGACGCCAATTTAATACCACCCAACTGCTAACTACAAAACTATTAAGTGCATAAAGTATCCATCTCGAAACTATTCTATGGTTGCTGATTTTTTTTTATATAAAATCCTTTTCTTAGCTAAAAGTAATATAATAAATAATAATGAAGCGGTTTGAATACGATATTTTTATTACTTTTACCTAAGCTTTCCCAATAGAGGGAAAATCACGAGAAATTCGTTATTTAGGTTAATTGAAGAGGGAGGAGGTGAAGTCGCAGATAGCAATCGCTATCGGAATGCGATTACATAACATGTGAGCGACTCATCATTCGATGAAGGAGCAATATCTTCAATGCTGCATTTATTATTTAATTTAATAATTCATTCACTCCCTCTTAATTCTATATTCGCCACCTAATCTTGAACAAGCTTCATTGATTATCGATAAGCAAGATCGAGGATATTAGGTTAATAGTTGGGATAAACATGATGGCAATTTTCTTAATTCAATAAATAATATAATTTTATTTATTAGATCCGTTAATTTCATTAAAAAAACAATTTATTTCAATTTTTAAAGAAATATTAAATTATTGCATTAAATCGGAAGGGGAGGATAAGGAGTCGGTGTCGTGCCATTAAGCGGTGGACAAACCGCTTTAACCTTTTTAGCCAGGTCGAGGTGGACACGGACTAAAATGTTTCGTTTAATTTGGGTAAATTAATATTTAATACCTAAATTATTATTTTTAATTTATTTTAATATCTAATTTTTTTAAAATCACACATAATATTTAATTTAAAAAAAACGGAGGTTTCACGTAGATAGGATATCCTAAGCCTGAATAGTGACATCGAATTCTCGGAATAGGTACAACATATATTATTTCACTCAACTGTCTGTACCTCATATTTCAGTAAACTTATTAATTAAATATTCCCCAAAACCATCTAAAACACTTGATTCGGTGTCCATAATCTTGTTTTAGTGTTGTTAAGACTCTTAAATACTTTAAATCCTAAACTACTTTGGAATTAAGTTAGATTAGACTTGAAACAAACAGAATTTATAATACGGAGATAGGGGCAAAGTAGAACCTGCCAGAGAGTCAAGGAGTGTGGATTTCCCGGAACCCGAAGGGCCCATAATCGCCATGATTCTTCCAGGTTCAGCAAATCCACTAAGCCCTTGAAGCAACCGTTTGGTAGGTTTATTACCGAAGTTCGGCAGCACCACCGTCAGATCCCGCCAGACCAAGTAAACGCCCCTGACCAAATCCTGATCACGAGCAGCGGCACCGCCATCAGTACCACGGATATCTCCGGCGGCGCTACCTTTCTTACTGCAGCTCGCTGACTCTATCTCCATCGCATCAGAAACTAGGAAAAGAAACGAGATAAAAGAAGAGAAGAGAAGAGAAGAAGATGGGAATAAAGGCGATCAACGTCGAGAGGTGTCGTTATTGGTGTGATAAGAACAACGATCAACGATCAACAAACAACTAACAATTAATGCGGTCCCTGTGAATGGATACTCATACCACAAGCATGCGGCACAGGGAGAGGAGAAATAAATAAGAGAGATTAATTGAGGTGGTTTTCAAACAGATGGGTGGGCATTGGCAAGTGGGAGAAATAAATGACTTTTAATCCAATGCTTTATGCTATGTGCATAAGAGTATTTCACCCATAATCATGAAACCCGATGACATATTTTTGACAGTAAAATAATTAAATAAATCATTTATTCATAATTGAGTGATTACATATAATTTAACATTTAAAATGTTAAAAACAAATAAATGATTACCAATGTGCTCTGATAATAAGTATGAACAAATTTACTTGACATTTTGTATAGGACAATAATTTATTAACCCCGAAAAACAAAATACCTAGGCCCGGTCGTGGTGAAAAGCTTGCCTTTGCTGATGAGAAATCAGCTGAAAATAAGATTATACTTGGGCTGCTTATTATCATAGGCCGAAATGGCGTTCAGTTTCAGCCGGACCCTTGAGGTCTTCGTCAAACATAGCGAAAAGATACGTTTCGATAGCTTGCCCAAGTTCCATTACCGACATGATCGATCACATTCTGGTAATAGAGCCCTGCATTCTCCACCGTCACCGATTCTACGCCGGCAGAAGGCCAACCAGTCTCCAACACAACGATCCCCACATTGGCACCACCAGCATTTTCCAATGCAGAATAAAAGGCATCCAAAATAGCGTCGAGCATGTTTTGCTAGTTCAAAGCGCCATCTTGAATCACTGTTTCCGGAGCAGTGAACAAGGCGTAGTCGAGACGTACGTTCTGGGGATCACCAATATAGCCATAAATAAGGGTAGATATTGGCAAGAAGAGACGCACCGGTGGCTGCTAAGAACGTGACAATGGGTGTCATGTAAGGGCTTGAAACTGGACTAAAGGAGCCTGCTGACGGAGGGTAAGACGGGCCCAACAGACTCGCTTCCACCGATGTGGAAACCTTGATTTCACCACCTAATCCTCCTGATACCAAAGCATTATAAATGTTTTGCATTGCAAGGAGAACATATTGAGCTTCAAGGTCGTTTGGTCTTATTTCGTTCCCGACTGCTATGTACACAATTTTGACTGCTGGAAAGAAGGCTAGTACGTTGTTTTGGACCCAAGCGGCAGCGGTCGAGGGAGTGGCGAGGAATTGAAGGTCTCCATTGGGAACACCGAGGATTAGTTCAATGTTTGTTCCTGCAAGAGCATGGAGAGTTGCTTGGTCTGGGTCGTAGAGTCTCATTTTCCCGATGCCATTCGACGTGTAGAAATTGACAACGTCGATAGCAGAGGGCAGATTATCGGCAATTCTTCCATTGCGTACCTCAATCGGTTTTGTTGCGCCTAAGTCACATACAAATATAAACATTTTACTTATTAAGCTCAGCCGCAACAAATGTAGAAAATAACAGATGAGGAAGGAGAGAAATCGAACCTGTTGTCGCAAGGCTGGCAATAAAAATTCCCAGGATTAAACATGTTGCGACCATGCTAGTTCTTCTGTTAACACTTTGGAAATCCATGGAGGTCAAGTATTTTTCTTATGGAACTCACTATAACACTAGGAATATATATATAACATATTGATTCTCTTTCTATGTATAGAGATTGTGAGAGTGAGAATTTACCATTATTTTCAGGCAATTGTGAATGGGAAGTAATTAATATTACGATACGTGTGTTATGATCATTGCATATTTGCTTTCTCTCGACTGCTATGGAAATTAAAAGTACGTTATGAACTCAGTTCTGCAAATCAAGGAAGTTAATAAATGTTGAATAATCAGGTAAAGAAAGCAGAAAGAACACATTAATTTTAACGAGTTCAGCACTGTGTTTACGTTCTCAGTGTCTTAGGCGGCGCTAGTTTTTCATTCAATATCACATAGGTTTAGGTTACATCTCCTTTTATAATAAATAAACTCTGGTACATATTTACAAAAATAACATTGTATCATACCGTGGGACTGCACCCCGCACCCCCAACCCACATAATCGCTACTGGTATATTTATGAGTCATATCTAACAATAAAGGTCGTCAAAGTAATCATACATGATAAAAAAGTAAAATGTGAATCACATTAAATTGTGGTTGATATTTTCCAGATAATTAGTGTTAACTTTATAAATGAAAATTTTATTTTTAAGCATAGTTGTTTTTAATTCGATAAATTATATTTATAGTCACTTAATTATAGAATGATTTTATTTTGACCATCGATCTTTTATTTTTTATTATTTCATTTAATTATTTAAATAATACCAATCAAACTTAATATTATTAAAGTTAAAATAAAAATAAAAATCTTAAATCAAGATAAGAACAATATATACATATATATTATTAAATTAATATAAAAATAAAATATATTTAATAAATCATGTAAAAAATAAAATACATTTCTAATGTTTAATTTAAATTTTAAACATTAATATACAAAAATATATACCTTAGGGTTTATCAATTATAAACTACCAAATGCTCTTGGCCATTGGTTGGAGTTGGACATGTGATGTGCTTGGTTTTCGAGCAACACAGGTGCAATTCTCCCGGTGAAAAATAAATTTAATCATGCAATTAAATGTTGACATATGTCATAATACCACAATTTGATGAGATTTATTTAATTAAATTAAAATTATGATTAAATTAATAGAAGTTATATGAAGTAAACACTAAATGTGTAGTGATATCAAACTTTTTAACCATCACCTCGTTTTATATGTTAACTATTAGGGGTGTTCATAATTCGGTTAAAATTGAATTATCTTAAATTTCGGTCGGTTAATTTTGGGTTCGATCAGTTAACAGTTAAGGATTATTTTCAAACTTCGTTTCATTTAATTTAGTTCGAAATCGGTTAATTAACTGAAATGATTAAATATTTAATATATTATATATTATAGTTTTAGAGATGTTTAAACTTCGGTTTAACTGAATTAACCGACCAAATTAACCGAATAAACTAAAAATATTTAATATTTAATATATATAATATTATTTATAAATTTTGGTTAATTCGGTTAACCGAACTTAGTTCGATGCGGTTAGTTTTTTAGAAAAAGTTTGATTCAATTAACGGTTAAAGGAGAAAAATCAGTTAATGAAATTTGTACAATTCGGTTCGGTCGGTTAACCGAATTAACCGCTTGAACACCCCTGTTAAATATTAACAATTGGTAGCTTAATTAACATCATTTAAATAATTAAATAGTTCGATCAAAATTTTTCCAAAAGTAAACTGTCTTATGTAGAGTTACTATAGTACGATTAACCTATAGGTTTAAAACCACTGCTTATATATCTAGTATTGGCTGTGACTTACAAGAACATTTTGTAAGAAGGACAAGGGTTAAAGATTTACCTGGTGTGAGATATTACCTTATTCAGATACTGCAGAGGTAAGGGTAACCCTTCCAACTCAGTTTTTTCATTTGCAAATGTTAAAATTCGAACCTCTGACCTTAGTTAAGGAATTTAGTGTCTTATCTCATTAGACCAACTAGTTGTTGGTTCATCAACGAGCATTTTAGTGTGTGTAGATTCTTACTACTTTGTAACGTGTAGCTTTTATGGGCAAATTACATGAGTTATTGTATTATGGATAACTTTATAGTTAAATTATTTTATTTTTTTAAAAAACTACGATTGTATCCCTTTATTTATGAATTGTAATAATTAAATTATTATCATTAATTTTGTAATTAATATTAAATCTTTTTGTTATATTTAAGTGTACAAATTTTTATAATTAACAAATAAAGTGACATGATCATTATAATGGATAAATAAAACATTTGATTTATGTTGTCTAAAATTGTATGATCTCTGTCTTTAGATATGCCATTCATCTCACCATTGGTAGACTTTTCACTGTTCAATTCACTAAATGGACTTCTAGGTCCTCATGAAGCCTAAAATTTAAAATAGATTTTATTTTTCAATTAATTGAATAATTTATTTTATAATTTTTTTAAAATTAGATGAACTACTCACAATTTTACTAATAATTGAGAGACTCAATTATAGTCTTATTAATTACATCTTCTTGTTCATTTTTAATAATTAAATTACATTTTATAATTAATTAAGTGACTTATTTATAACTCTGGCAAATTAGACGATTTATTCATAATTTTATTAATCATTAAGTGATATGTGATATAATTTAACATTTAGAATATTTAAAACAAATAAACGAGACAAACATAAATTATTCAACTATATTTTTTGAATTAAAAAAAGGATGACCAATGTATTGATAACAAGTCTGAACAAAATTAGTTGATAACATAGTTACATAAATCGCTAGAGTTCCCACGATCTACGTACTATACACTCCGATTCAAAACGCGGTACGAACGCGTTCTGGGTCGTTCCAAAATCGCGATTCGGTACGAAAGCTTCTACGATCCAAAGTTGATCATCCAATCGACCCAATTGATGTTCAAATCGCGATTTGAAACCATCGATTCATCGTTCTGGAGAGAAGAAAAACCAGAAAGGATAAATGAAGGATCTCACTGGGCTCCGATTTGGTTGCCGCACTGGCCACCTTGAATGTGAAGGATCTCACGCATATTCGATTATGGAGAGAAGAGAAACCAGAAAGGAGAAATGAAGGGATTTAGAGAGAGAGATGGCAAAATAAGAGATAAATTGAAAATGGAAGTGAGAAGATAAAGAGCCTGATTTGTTTTTTTAGTATAAAAGTAACTTTTATGTTAAAACTATATTTTATTATATTGAATTTTATTATTATTATTATTATTATTATGTCAAACGATCCAAGTCACGTAAAGAGTTTGTGTCGGTTGAGTTTTTTGTTTTTTTATTTCTTTTCCTGCTTTGTTTTATTAGTTTTATCATGTCTTTTAAAGTTTCAAGTTTATTTATAATTGTATGAGTTTATGTATTTTGTTTTGAACTTTGAAGTATTGAAGTTACTGAATGAAATCTATAGTATTGAAGTTACTCTAAGATATTTGAAGTGTTGCAGTTACTTATAAAATTTGTAGAAAAATAGCAACATAAGAAACTGGTACATCGTACCAATTTATATGATGCATCGTACTGAAGTGATCCGAAATGAGTCTACCCCTCGTACCGAATTTTAGGGACCTAACGAATTACGATCCCGTTCGACGTTTCCGTACCGGAACGTACCGCGATCCATGTGACTATGGTTGATAAGCCCCGAAAACAAAATTCCTAAGCACGCTCTTAGTCGAAAGCTTGCCTTGGCTGATCAGAAATCAACTGAAAATAAGATTATACTTGGGCTGCTTATCGGGAGAGAACAGCCCGAAGTGGCGCTCGGTTTCAGCAGGATCCTTGAGGTCCTCATCGAACATTGCGAAAAGGTAAGTTTCGATAGCTTGACCAGGCCTCTTGGGAGTTCCATTACTGACATGATTGATCACATTCTGGTAATAAATCCCACCGTCGCAGCTTCTACTCCGGCAGACGGCCAACCAGTCTCCGACACAACTATCCCCACATTGGCACCACCGGCTTTTTCCAATGCAGAATAAAAGGCATCCAAGATCGCATCGAATAATTTTTGGTAGTTCAATGGGCCATCTTGAACCACAGTTCCCGGAGCAGTGAACAAGGCATAGTCGAGACGTACGTTCTGGGGATCACTAATGTAGCCAAAATAAGGGTAAACATTGGCCAGAAGAGGTGCACCGGTGGTTGCTAAGAACGTGATAATGGGTGTCATGTAAGGGCTTGAAACTGGACCAAAAGAGCCTGCTGATGGAGGGTACGATTGGCCCAGCAGACTCGCTTCCACTGACATTGAAACCTTGATCTGATCAGATACTTGTGCTGATACCAGAGCATTGTAAATGTTCTGCATCTCGGCTAGAACATATTGAGCTTCAGGGTCGATTGGTTTTATTTCGTTCCCGACAGCAACGTATACAAGTTTTAAGCTCTTGCTGCTTCTCTTCCTGACTGAGCTAGGTCCTTGCATGAAGGTCTGTACCGTGCACTAGACGTTTATCTCAAGGTACTGTCCTTAGTTTCAAACTTATATGCATGATGGATTGTATGAAATAGACATTTATCGTTCAATCACTGTAATTTTGGTTCAAACTTGTTAACTTTCCTATGATAACCAAACTTGCAGTCACACCCTTGGTTGTCGGTACGATTGGCCCAACAGACTCGCTTCCACTGACGTTGAAACCTTGATCTGATCAGATACTTGTGCTGATACCAGAGCATTGTAAATGTTCTGCATCGCGGCTAGAACATATTGAGCTTCAGGGTCGGTTGGTTTTATTTCGTTCCCGACTGCAACGTATGCAAGTTTTAAGCTCTTGCTGCTTCTCTTCCTGACTGAGCTAGGTCCTTGCATGAAGGTCTGTACCGTGCACTAGACGTTTATCTCAAGGTACTGTCCTTAGTTTCAAACTTATATGCATGATGGATTGTATGAAATAGACATTTATCGTTCAATCACTGTAATTTTGGTTCAAACTTGTTAACTTTCCTATGCTAACCAAACTAGCAGTCGCACCCTTGGTTGTCGGAATCCGAGAGAGAACAACTATGCCGGCTGATGGACTGCCAGAAGCTCTTCTTGGAAGCATGCACACATGCTGCACAGAATGAGAGACTGCCGCTAAGAATAGTTGTACAAATCCTGTTCTTTGAGCAGCTTCAGTTTAGGACTTCAATTGCCAGTTGCTTTTTGGTTTCTGATAATCTCGATGGATCACGACAGATGAGAAGCGGGTTCGCAGGGCCTACCGAAGGAGGGTGGACTGCAGCTGCAAGGGAAAATCAGGTTTTGTAGGAAGGCATGGATCACATGAGAACACGAGTGTCTGAGCTTGAGAAGGAATGCTCAAACATGAAGCAAGAAATCGAAAAGATAAGTCGGGTAAAGAGCTTCACTTGGGGAAATGTCTCGAAGAAATTCGGATTCAAATCAAGTCTCACATGTGCAGTGCTCAGGAGGGTTCCATTAGCAACTAGAAATCAAAAAGTGGAAAGATGGAGAAAGTAAAGGACCTGCAAGGAAAGTAAAAGAAAAACCCAACTCCAGGATCGAGATAGGAAAAACTACTGATTTTCTCCTCTGTCTCGTTGTTTGTTGATTGGTACTTTAAACCTTGCTTCAGCATTTGATCTCACAGTAATGTATGTGATTGAAGAAAGTGTAATTTAATTTGTTTCATGTAATAATACTCTTAACTACTTGACTTTAATTGAAAATTCACCATTGTAATATATACATATATGTTTGAAATTCCATTTTATTCTTTTAAACGAGTATAATATAACAGTTGAATGAATCAAATGATAATATATGAGCAGAAGAGGGAACTTGTGTTCGTGTAACGAAGAAAATGGAACTTTTTGTAGAGCTAAAGCCAATTTGATGCTAAAAATATGAGCAGAAAGTGAACATAAATGAAACAGACATACTACAATAAGTGAACATGTCAAGAAGTACTGGATTTAAAAAGCTTCAACCGAGGGGAAGTATTTTTTTTACAGAGTACCTTGAAGGAAAAGGTAGAGGAAACGTAATTACATGTATAACAGATTCATTAAATCCGGGAAGGGATCATAGGGATGTTGTTCTGCAGGTATGCGCAGGCGGCAGCAACACCGCTACCGAGCTTAACTGGATATCCGACATCTTTGAGTATCATCTCCACACCAGCTAGGCAACCCAACAGTTGCAACTGAAAATACATAAAGAGGATGGTGGTGTGGGTGGGTAACAGAGCTTGCTTTAAATAACCAAATGGGAAAAGGAGCACTGCTTGAAGATCATTGAGGAATTACCTCGTTTAGGTTTCCAAGATGACCTATTCTGAATACTTTTCCGGCCACTTTGTTGAGGCCGAGACCTAAGCTCAAATTGTATCTCTTCCATGCCCTTTTAACGATTTCTGTACTATCGATGTATGGTGGAACGAGGACAGCCGTCACTGTGTCACTGTGCCATTCCTCCTTTTGTGTGCAGTTCTTCAAGCCCCAAGCCTCCACAGCAAGCCTGTTTCAAGATTGTGCAACAAACGAAATCAATAGCTATGGTGTTCCCAAATGAGTAAATAGATGTGTCCATGGCTCACCTTGTTGCTGTGCCCAAACGGCTATGCCTTGCAATCACATTGTCGAGTCCTTCCTCGAAGATAAGATCCAGAGCGGCTCTTAGCCCATACAATAATTGGATGGAAGGGGTGTATGGCCAATATGTTCCCAGTTTGTAGAACTTCAGATAGTCGCTCCAGTCAAAGAAAACTCGAACCGATTTTGCACTTTTGGATGCCTCTAGAGCTTTGGGGCTTGCACAAACAATACCGATTCCTGTGGGAAGAGAGAGTGCCTTCTGAGAGCCTGTTAGTGCGACATCGACTCCCCATTCATCCATACGAAAATCAATGGCACAAATCGAGGAAACACCATCAACAAGAAGTAGAGCTGGGTGCCTATAATGATCTGAGAAGAAACAGAAAGTATGAGAACCATGTTTGAAAGTTAAATTTGAACATAATATACACTTACCAAGCAGCTTCCTCACTGTAGCCAGGTTGTTGGTGACACCAGTTGCAGTCTCATTGTGAACAATGCAAATGGCCTTGATTGTGTGGGAGTGATCAGCTGCAAGTTTTTCAGACAGAATGTCAAGGTTGGCACCTTGACCCCACTCGCTTTCAACTACGTCGACGTTGAACTTGAGGCGTTGTTGTTGATCAATCCACAGCAGACTGAACTGCCCGATAAGAAAAGACACAATTCGATCTCCAGGGGACAGGGTATTAGTAAGTGCACTCTCCCATGCACCGGTTCCTGTATTCAAACACCGATATCATCATCGGAAGCCAATCCGAAACAAGTAAGATACTACTATTAACAACATAGCACGTATGTGAGTTATCTTAAGTATGGATAAATGAAATCTTGTTAGCACAATTAAAACAATGAATATACCTGTGGTTGGGAACAAAAACGGAGTTCCAGTGGTAGTCTTGAAAATCTTCTTGACATCTTCAAGAAGAGTTTTTGTCATTGCAGGAATGGCAGGGGAACGGTAATCCTCATTGTTCCGGTTCATGGCCCGAATAACCGGTTCCGGTATGTTAACCGGCCCCGGAACAAAGAGATGGTTCTTCCCTGGTGCATACACATAGTCCATCTTTTCTCCCTCCTAGAGATAATCACAGATAACTTGAAATTCAACTATCCCTAAGTACAGAAAATCAAGATTAAACCCTTGCTTTTGTTTCATATCATACATCTAAACATCAATTTTCTGATCAATCATAAATTCTGAAACTTAAACGTAATTGTCAACACGAAAAGAATAAACAAATATGTGTATAAAGTGGCATACCTTTGGAAGAGAAGCTCACAGACGAAATTGGATGAAGAAGGATTGTTGCAGGCTGTTAATTGTGCCTTGGAAATATATATATGGTTGTGGAGTTTTTATAAGAGAGCGGGAGAATCACTCAACATAAACGTGGGTCCTAAGTGGATCAAACGTGGCAGATAAGAGCGAATTCATCTATTCTTTGTTTTGTTTATTTATAGCTGTAATTTTTTTTTCATCCAAGGTCCTCTCATTTTACTGAATTTCCTTCCAACTCCATGGAGCTCAATCTTTACCATGCAATGTGAGAAATGAATACCAAATCATATCGATATGTATCCGATACTCATCTTAAATCCGATTAACATAATTTATGAGGACGCGAATGAATTTAATGAAATCAAGGGCCCAAGTGAGAAATTTGCAAAAGGAGGGTGTTGGTGTGAGCAACATGCACAAAATCCAAGGACCGAATACGTGAAAGGAGATCATGAGGTCGAGACAGCAATGCAAAGAGATAAAGTGATAAAGTGGTGTTAACCACAGCCTTCACTGTCGCAACCGGTACCACAGATCTCAGTTGTTCCTTTTGGCTCATGTTGAGGGATAAACAAGAGCTGGATTTGTTCTTTATTTTCTGAGGCTGTCTATCGAACTTGTCACCTGCATGCCTAATGCTTTGTCCCGAAACATTCTAACCACACAACACAATATAAAAGTAATATTTGTACTGTTCGTTCTGCAGCTGCTGAATATCTATTTCCAACTGAATTTATGATGCCATTTTCCCTCCCATTCTCGTGCAATATACGTAAACCAAAATAAAAAAAAAGGCTAACTCAGTTTTGATCCGTTTTAGTACCTAAACTTTCAAAAAAAAAATCCAAAAGCATAAAATTCAGTTATTGTTTCATTTTAGTACACTTGTTAAAAAAGCTACGTTAAGTTTTGAAGAAAAAAAAAAGTTTAGGTATTAAAACGGGTCAAAACTAATAGTTTAAGTACTAAATGCGTTAAATCTTTAATGACATGTACTATTTTTTTAATTGATTGGTGGGTACTCTTTTCTCTTTATAGGACCTCAACCTTGTGCTGGTAAAAGGGATTTTTAACAACGAGTACAAAAATAAATAAAAACTAAACGTTAGATATGATATTGAAAAAATTGAAAGTTTAGGTACTAAAACAAACCAAAATTGATAGTTTAGGTAAAAATGTCTAATTTACCCAATAAAAAAGGTAAACTACGTATTCAGTACCTAAATTATCGATTATGGTTCATTTTAGTACATAAACTTTCAATTTTTTCAAAATCATATCTAACATTTAATTTTTGTTTCATTTTAGTACCCTCCTTTAAAAACTTAACGTGTTTAGTACCTAAACTATTAGTTTTGGTCCATTTTAATACTTAAACTTTCAATTTTTTCTCAAAACTTAACGTTAATTTTTTAACATGTGTACTAAAATGAGACAAAAACTAAAATTTTTAACGGTGGAGAATTAAAATGAAATAAAAACTAAACTTTAGGTATGATTTTAAAAATACTGAACATTTAGATACTAAAACAGATCAAAACTAATAGTTTAAATACTAAACGCATAATTTACCCAAAAAACAAAACAAGGGTTGCAAGGCCTTCTCGTTTTGCTTTCTTGCTGGGCCTGGCTTTTTACATTGATACAAGTCCCATCCTTTCTGGTTATAAACATCATAATTTAGTTGTTTCATTGAAAATAAAACTTTGAAAAATAAGTTTTGTAAAATAAAAATATTTTTTAAAATAAGTTTTCTGAAATTATTTTTTATAAATTTTTTATCATAAATAATAAATATAATAAACAATAATATTTATTTTTTAAAACTAAAATCTTATTAATTTTAAAATATTATTTTTCTCTCGATTTTTTTTGTTTGACATATGAAATACTCGAAAAACAATTATTAACTTATTTACATTAATGTAAGTTAATTTTCTCTCAAGCTTTCATCATTGATATGTCTGACAATACTATTGAAATGTTCTTGAAAAGTGATGTTAAAATGTATTTTTAAAAGTATCTTTAAAATAATTTTTTTTGATAAGTCGAATTTTTATTATCCAAGAGCAATGTTTGCTACAAAAAATCACCGATCTCAGGAAACAGAAAAAAAAATACAGGCTAAAACAAAATGTACGATCGGTATTAGTCAATACCCCATGCAATACAAAGACCGGAGTTTACATCATCAAGCCTATTAATATTTTTACCCCTAAGTTTAATACGTACAAGATCTTTGATGGTGCTAAGTATTTTTTCAATGCTTCGAGAGCATCCTTTGAAGATTATTCGGTTGCGTTCCTCCCACAAAACGTAGATGATGGCGTTCCAAGCAAGTTTGAGAATAGTAACTAGTAGTGATTTACCTTTCCAAGTTTTGCTTGCCCAAGTAATCATATTCTCCCAAGATAAGACAGTCTTGTGAATTCCATTAAGGTAAAAAATCTGCTCTCGTAAATGAGAGGCAGTCTTGCAGTCGAAGAACAGGTGGTTTCGGTTTTCCAAAGTCTCATTACATAAAATGCAGCTTCCATTAGAAACAATGCCTATGCGTTGAAGGCGATCTCGAGTAGGTAACATATCGATCATTGCCATCCAAGCTATCATACTGTGCTTAGGAATGTTCTGTGGTAACCAAATTAGAGATTGCCAATAAACTTTATGCCTCTTCGTTCTAATCTCTTGCCAAATTAACCTTATCGATGGTGTTCCATTTTGAAGGATTGGATGGGCTTCAGTTCGTAGCTTAAGTATGCCCCAGCTCATTGTTGAACATGCTTCCATTAACCTTATAATTTTTAGTGTTTGAAATAGTTGTAAAAAATTATTTTTAATAAGATAAAATATTTATTTTAGACATGATATTTTTAATTAAAATTAAATTAAAAATATTTAAATTTATTAAAGTAATGGACATATAAAATAAATCAACATAAATAATAATAAAGATATAAAAATATTATAAGAATTTACTACTTAATAATTTTGATATATAAAATATAAATTTGAAGTATTTTCTAAATAATTAATTATTAGTTTAAATTAAAATTATATTGAAAAGTATTCTTGAAAAAAAATAAAATATGTATTTTAGATATTATTAGATTTACGTTAAATCATACTCACTTTTTTCAATAGTCTATGATAATTATAAGATAATTTATGTTCAAAATTTTAACACAATCAGATATAATTGTTTAAAAAAACAATTATTGATTATTGAGTGATTGTATTTGAATCATATACCAATAACACTAAACATTAAACACTACAAAAGATGCATTAGGGTCCCATGTTATTAAAATTCAACTTTCCATATTAGTTTTTATTCGGACTTGAAGTATTATTTAATATATTATTATTAAAATAGCAAATATATTTAATTATTTTAAAGGATCTAATCAGTCTTATTTTAAATTATTAAATATATTTTTTTATAAGATACAAATGAAATAATGATAATAACTTTAATTTCATATTATTTAATAAAATAATAATTTCGGTAGTAATTATAAATATAAAAAATGTTAAAACTCGGGCTTAATCGATTGGCCCATAATCACCAATGGCTTTGAAAAACAAACAGCACGCAGCCGCCATTAAAACGCCGTCGTTTAAAAAGCCGCCTTTAGTCTGCACTTCTTAGACTCCTAAATTGAAGAAATAAATAAATAAATAAATAAAAGAAACGAAAAGAAAAGAAAGCACGTTGAAATATTGAAATTTTAAGCTCATCTCATCCCCAATCCGACCAAAACCAAACACCTCTATCTCCCCCCCCCCCAAAACTTCCAAACCCTAATCAATGCATATTTATTTATCTCAAAATTCGCTTCCCCATGCTTTAACTCCAGATTTCTCTTCAGACCCGATCAACAACAGGTGAGTTATTTTCTTCTCCATTGCCTTTTAATTTCAGTTTTGATTTTTCCCGATTTGGTATATTTGTGTGGTGGCTTTTGGGGTTCGTGGTTAATGTTATTGTAATCGTCTTCTTCTTATCTTCGGGCCTGATGCTTTTTCTTTCTGGGCTATGAATTCAAAATTTTTGTGTGTAAATAGTTTTTTTTCTTATTATTTCTTAGAAAGAATTGAATTAGGGAAAAAGAAGAAGACGTGACTGTGTAAATGTAACACAATAAAGAGCATTTTTTTATTTCTCTTGTTTGCTTTTCTGAATAACAATTTTAGCGAGAAGAAGGTAATTATATGTCCGTCTCTTATTTGAGATATAAGAGAGGGTTCGTTTTCATTGGTTTTTTTATTTTCTCTCTCTTTATTTTAAATGATCTTGTTAAAAATCTGTAAATATTATTATCGATTTTTTTAAGGAATGGCCTGTTAATTATTTGCTACAACAGAAACAATGTCCGGGTTTGGTAGGTCTGGTATATGAGTCTGAGGAATCATCTTTTCCAGAGATTTTTTGATAATTTATGATTATTGTTCAAGTAATGAGGCGAGGATAAGCAATACATGGTATGGTAAGGGTTTTAAATTGGCGGATGTTTTGGGAATGAATTACGCTTCAATTTGAAAGCTGAAAATGGGGAGGAAGTCATTCTGAAATCTGAATTAGAGTTTTATTCTGGCGAGTTGTCCATTAATCCTGATGTGTTCTTGTTCCATTTTTTGAGATTTGATTCCGGAATCTTTGATTATTTTGTATATCTTGGTAATAGGTCTTTGGAGATTGTTTTTTTTTAATTTCTTGAGTGTTAAAATTTTTAACTCTGAGCATCTTGGAATCTGGCTATAGCGGTTGTACTATTTAAATGGAGTTATGTTGCATTTTGACTTAACATAGTGGCTCACCTTTTGAATGATCAGTGTCTTTCCCTCCAATTATTATAACAGCTTAGCTGTGATTGTAAAAATTCACTTTGTCAAATGAAACATCACCTGTATTTTTTGCTGATGGTGTAAAATGTCTGTAGGTTTAATTCATTTTGACGAAGTACTGTTGATGGATGATGACAGTGCCGATCGATAAAATGTCTGCTCCTTCGTCCAGGGAGCATGTGCAGCATCTTTATGAAAAGGTATTCTTTTTCATCTTTAGGAAATGAGGTTCCCTTGGAGTTTCTGACCATGGAAATTAATAATTGGTATTCTCTGCAGAACATAGAGCTGGAAAACAATCGTAGGAGAGCAGCTAAGGTACGGGTACCTTCAGATCCCAATGCGTGGCAGCAGATCCGTGAGAACTATGAAGCAATAATTCTTGAGGACCATACTTTTTCTGAGCAGCACAATATTGAATATGCTTTGTGGCAGTTACATTACAAGCGGATCGAGGAATTAAGGGCTCATTATAGTGCTGCTCTAGCTTCTGCAAGATCAAACACATCTAATGATGTGAAAGTTCCTCCACAACCTGGCAGGCTTACAAAAATAAGACTGCAGTTTAAGACTTTCCTTTCAGAGGCAACAGGGTTTTATCACGATCTGATTTTGAAAATCAGGGCAAAGTATGGACTACCATTTGGGTATTTTTCTGATGATTCAGAAAGCCAAACTGTTATGGACAAAGATGGGAAGAAATCTGCTGATATAAAAAAGGGTTTGGTGTCTTGTCACCGTTGCTTGATATACTTGGGAGACCTAGCGCGGTACAAAGGATTATATGGAGATGGAAACTCTAAATCACGTGAGTATGCAGCTGCTTCAAGTTACTATTTGCAAGCTGCATCAATTTGGCCATCAAGTGGGAATCCACATCATCAGGTTTTTCTTTATTTTCCTTTTTCCTATTTAATAGAGCACTCTCAACTTTTATGCCCTTAAATTCTTTTTGCACTTCTCTTGAATTTCTTCTGTTTAACTAAATTCCGAGTTTTTAAATGGTCAATTATCTCCTTATTTCAGCTAGCTATAATAGCTACATATTCAGGAGATGAGCTGGGGGCTGTTTATCGATATTTCCGGAGTTTAGCTGTTGATAACCCCTTTTCAACTGCAAGGGATAACTTGATTGTGGCATTTGAGAAGGTATAAGTGCAAATTATAGTTTTTATTTTGGGTTTTGGACATTAACCACAAAATGGCCTTTTGGATGTATTATGGGTTATGATGTGTGCACTTGTTACAACCAGGATGTTAAGTTGCTTTGCATGGCTGAACAATTTGTTGTGTGCACCATCTTCATATGTAATTACAGTTCTTTGAAAATTGCATGTAGTTGCAAAGTTTATTGGGAGACATTCTTCAAAGGTGCTGATTCTTTAGTAGGACAGATGCCTGCTACTTTCCAATCTAATGGGATGAAATTATTGATCCATCCTTTCTAGGCTTAGTAGTTATTTTCTTATGAATATTAGAAATTGGATTTTATGGATTGCTGATACAAAATTTTTCCTATTTTCTAGTCTAAGATATTGTGTTACAGATAGGTATTGCATATATTAGCAGAAGCTACAATTTTCCATGATGTTAAACAGTTACCATAATCCTTCCATGATGGAGTTCTGGAAGGATTTGTAGCTGTGTTCAATGTCATTTTTATCTCGCTTCTTTGCAGCCAGTTTATTGACATGACAGTTCAACTTTGAGAATTCTATGCTTTTATATAATTGTCAACAGTGTAATTATTTTATGTTAAATGTTAATGACTTGAAACTTGCTGATTTTGGGTGGGTTTATTTATATGCTAATATTTAAAAATGGATATAATTATGGTAACTGTTTTAAATATATGCTTTTTATTTGCAGAATCGCCATAATTACTCGCAACTTCCTAGGGATGTTAAAGCTCCCTTCATTGAGCCTGCTGTCCGTCAATCAGGTAAAGGTAGAGGGAAGGTGGAAGCGAAACTTGCATCTAAAGATGGCAACATGGAAAAATCCCCTGCTAAGGAGAAAGTATCTGATGTCCAGGATACTTTTAAGTCCTTTTGTATTAGATTTGTGCGTTTAAATGGCATTCTTTTTACACGCACAAGGTATATTTTCTCATAAGTTCATTCACCATATGTTATTGGCCTAGGTTTTCGTTGGTTGTGTCCTTATCCACTCTTATTTTGTGCAGCCTGGAGACTTTTGCAGACGTTCTTACTCTGGTTAACCGTGATTTATGTGAACTTATGTCTTCTGGGCCAGAAGAGGAACTGAATTTTGGAACTGGTGCTGCTGAGAATGCCCTTTTCTTTGTTAGGAAGGTTTCCATTCTCATATTTACAGTGCACAATCTGAAGAGGGAGAGTGAAGGTCAAACATATGCTGAAATTGTACAGCGTGCTGCCCTCCTTCAGAAGGCCTTCATCGCCATTTTTGAGTTGATGGCACATGCAGTAGAAAGATGTTTACAACTTCGGGATGTTTCTTCAAGCTACACTTTACCTGCTATTCTGGTTTTTGTAGAATGGTTGGCTTGTTGCCCTGATGTTGCAGCCGCTAGTAGTGATGTTGATGAGAAGCAGTCAAGTACTAGATCTTTTTTCTGGAAACATTGCATATCATTGCTGAACAAAATTCTGTCAATTATGCCTATGTGCATGGATGCTGATGAAGACGAGACCTGCTTTTTCAATATGAGTAGGTATGAAGAAGGAGAAACTGAGAACCGTCCTGCATTGTGGGAGGACTTTGAGTTGCGAGGGTTCTTGCCTCTTGTTCCAGCGCATGCCATTTTGGACTTCTTGAGGAAACCTTCCTTTGTAAGTGATGGTGATAAAGGAAGGAAAGCCCGTGTCAAAAGAATTATAGCAGCTGGGAAGGCTCTAGCAAATGTCATTAGGGTTGATCAGAAAATTGTTTGTTTTGATTCGAAAGCTAAGAAATTTCTAATTGGTATGGAGTCATTTCCAGATGGCATATTGAGCCCTGCTACCTCAGTGGTAACAAATAGCTTGGTGCATGAAACCCCCTCTGAGAACATAGTTAACATTGAAAATCTTCAGTCAATCCCACAACCTAGATTAGCTGGGGAAGAGGATGACAATGATGAAGTGATTGTTTTCCAGCCAGCTGTGAGTGAGAAGAAAACTGAGGTGATTGATCTAAATCATTCCCCTTCTGAGATTTCGAAGCTCAATCAAAGTAGTTCTGGTGATCTCAAATTCTATGGCAGTACAATGTCTGCTCCTTGTGATAGTGTTCTCCAGTATGAGAGGTTTGATGCTAGTCATCCAATGCCTGTATCTGTTGGTAGTATTCTCCCTCAGCATCTGCAACCTGTTCAGATGCATGGGTCTGGGTGGTCAATGGAAGATGCTACTTTTCTGGCTAATAGCTTTAAAGGTTTGACGACACTGGGTGATGGACATTTAACAACGAGTGAGATGCAAGATAATTTAGGCTTTTCTCATCATGCTACCCATTCGCTTGCTATCCAACATCCTGTCAGTGTTGGTGCTAGTGGTATGTACTACAGTCCGACAAAAATGTCAGGAACTGTGATGCCATCCAGAATTAATGCTATTGTGTCAAGTGGAGATACAGGTGATGCCTTAGCTGCTAGAACTATCTCACCTTCATTAGTTGGGATGCAGAAGAATCCAGTTAGTCGTCCAGTCAGCCATCTTGGTCCGCCACCAGGTTTTAGCGCTGTTCCTCCAAAGCAACTGAATGAATCTGTTTCTTCCATGGGTTTGGAAAAAACTACGATGGATTATTATAGCTGGTTGGATGGAGACCAGTCGAGATCATTATTTAAAGGTTCTGGGCTCGAGAGTTCCATCTATAACTCATCTCATGCTGACCCCCAGTATGCCAATAACAAAAGCAATGGCGTGACTGGAACAGTAAGCTTTCCTTTCCCTGGAAAGCAGGTTCCAGCAGTGCAGGTTCAAATGGAAAAGGAGAAAGGCTGGCTGGACTACAGTACCCTTGAGCATCTGAAAATTCAGAATGAACAGAAATTGCATCAAAATCAACCCATGAATGGGAACCAACACTTTACCTCACTGCCTGAGCAGTATGAAGGACAATCAGCATGGGCGGGTCGTTATTTTGTGTGAGACTGTGCAAGTGTAGCTGGTACGTGGGAACTTCCCCCGTTTTCTGACTCAATTTGATTGTAATGGTTGCAAGGTTCATTTCACATAACCTGTTCATGTATTTTTGTTTCTGTTCCTGAGGTTCTTGAAAATGGTAACAGTGAATGCACTGCTTCCATTTGCCGCTAAGTTTGACTCTGACTTTGAAGTGTTTGAATTTTTTTGATGGAACGTGGTAGACATTGGCTTCCGGTGGCACTTAATGCTAAACAGGTGAGTGTGCACTCGTCTATTATCAGAGATCATCTTAACGAAGTGAAGCTTACTGTTAATTTTGCAGAGATAACCAGATTTATGAAGGATGATTGAGGAAACCAATCTTAGAAGATGCTGAATTCGTAAATGGTTGCTTGAGATGGAGCCTGTTTGGTGGTTTGTGGGGCTAATAACTTGAGGAGTTGGGGTCAAATAAAACTTGGTTTAGTATCCTAATTAACTTTGGGAATGTCTTGTGCCGTTAAAAGTCAGCAGGCAGCAGATGGTAAAGTGCTGTTCTCCGCAGATAGCTTTGAGATGTGATCGATGGGCAGACGGTGGGAGGGAGGGATTGGTAAAACTCAAAATCTGTGGGGGTTGGTTGAGTTATGTCTACCTTTAATATCTGCAGCATCTAAGACTTGTTTAAGTTGTACAAGTTTGGGGATCGCTCAAAACTTTTTTATGAAAGGAATAAATGATAAACGTTTGTTGCTTGTAATCTAATTAGGGTAAATATACTATTAGTACCTAAACTATTACTTTTGTTTTGTTTTGGCATCTAAATTTTATTTTGTTTCAAAGTTGTACTTAATATTTAGTTTAGTTTCAATTGATTATTTCGTCACAAAAACTTAATGTTAATATGTTATCATAAGTTATGTCATCAAAAATTTAAAATAATGTTACGTTAGTAATTTTGTTAATTTTTTATTGTCGAATTTAATAATATTTTTTTCTTTTAAAGCTTTCGATTTTTTATATTTATGTTGTCTGTAACAATACCTTAATAAGTCGGAGATTTCTCGATGGTTTTAAATTTCCTTTTTTGTCAACCTCGCTGTCCCTCCTTTTGGTGCTTATAATGAGTTTCAATTACAATTAATAATTTCTATAAAGCCAGTGTAAAGAGGAGAAAAGAGTTGTGCCACATATTTAAATTGTTATATATATCTTCGTTTATACGCTATTATGTAATGCTTCTTCGTTCTTTGTCCCCATGTTCCCTACTGTGATGAATGACGAATCAACCAATAATTTTGGTGAATGTCTTTATGACTCGTGAAAATAATAACAATGAATACTTCCATTAGGGTTATAATTTTTTTATGTATTTGAGATTTAGGTTGGAGTTTCAGCTTCGGTCGAATTAAGTTTAAGATTTTTTACATTTCGATCTTTTTCGAGCTTCAATTATTAGTTTCGAGTTCGAGTCGAACTTAAAAATTTTAGGCTCGCGAATTTTCGAGTTAAGTCGAGCTCCATTTTAAGGTTTTCAAATCGGATCGAGTTCAGTAATACTTAAACTCGACTCGACTCGACTCATTTACAACCCTACCTATAGGGTTAAGTGGTTATGGTGACGGTGACTCCAGTGAATTTAGTTTGCACAGCCGAGGTGTAATTTATCTATTGGCCATCCATTTTTACCAGCAATCCAATAGAGAAATATTAATTTTACGTGGTTTGTTTATTTTTATATCTGTATTTTTATCCTCCCGATTATGGGATTTTGTCCTGATTAATCCAATTGACCTGTATCGTACATCTGATTTTGATAGGTAGTCTCTCAGCGTAGATTTTTCACGTACATAATGACTCGAGCTCAAAACATGCTTAAGCGAATCGAGTTGTTTACCGCTTCAACCAACCTAAATTATATAATATATTTACGCGGTGAAAATTGTATTAAAAAGTGAAAAGCATGAAGTTAGGTAGGCATAGTAAATGGATAGGATGTGTCAAAAATCAATGAACAAAATGAAGCATACAGGGTTGGGTAAAAGAAGTGATTACGAAATTGAGAGCGTAAGCCGAGTCCCCGCCATGGTTGGTATGAAGGAAGGATTTTCCCATTACCTCAATTAAAATGTATTTAACTTAATAATTATTGTAAAGTAGTATATATTTTAAATATTCTTAATTAATCGAAAATGAATGTTTAATTATCTGATGTTCAAACTCATGACTTCTAGAAATAATAACGATTCATTTAATCACTGAGATAAGTTAGTTCATGTCACATGTAAATAATATTTAAATTTATTATACTATATATATATATATTTAGGGTCCGTTTGTTTCACGGAAAACATATTCCGATGAATTCCGTAAAATGAATTACACTTTCTGAAAATCATTTTACAGTATTTGGATGATGTTGTGTAATTTATTTTTCATTAGTTATAATTTTTTAATTCTTTATTATAAATATTAAATGCAATAAATAATATTATTGCATAGGAAGCTTCAATTTAGCCAAAGACTAGGTAAATTGTTGCATGCTCCTCATGCACATGTTTGCTGCATTGCCGGTTGCTCTGCCTCAAGATTTGATGTTCCCCAATGGAGCTGAAAACACTTGTTTGCTCGAATAACTCGACTCGTTCTCGTCTCGAACTTCGCATCCTTTGATCGGGACAACCTCCTGGGCTCGGATTAGTCTCGGTATTCGATGGCTCTCCTCCGAGACGGCTGTTCTTGTCATTCGAGTAAGCTGAGTTGCGATCATCACTTAGGCTTGTTGTTGTGGAACTCAAAAACCCAGAATTTTGGAGGCTTCCATTGGGAGAAACGGATCCTCCATGGATTTCTTCGGATGAATTTGCTGTCATCTCGTAGTCTTGGGCATGACCGAGTTGAAGGAACGAAGCAATCCCTGGCCTTGGATTTAAACCATTAAAGTACTGTGAAACCATTTGAAAACTTACCGTTTCCAAAGCATTTCCAACTCATTTCATAGTATTGGGCTTTCGGCTACACTTATCAAATATTGGCCAAATTTGACTCAACAGGTCATAGGGGTAAAAAAAAACTAGTCCAATTAAGTTATTTCTAATACAGTAAATGTTATGATGCAAGATAAACTCGTCACGCTTAAATGATGAGTTTATTCAAATAATATTTTTATTTAAATTCATCACGTCGAGGTGTTAAGTTTCAAAAAATATATTTTTTTATTAAAATTTTGTCATATTGCATTCACAAATTTTAATAAAAATATATTTTATTATAACTCATCGTACACGTGACGATTTTCAAGTCACTATAACAAATATCATAATTCCCAAAATAAAAATATGATGTTATATTAAACTAAATAATTAACTCGCTTACTGTATTCGATCAATTTTACCTCAAATATTGGGCTTCCCACATGGGTTTCAGAATCGGACCGGTTAGCGAACCGGTCATGCTACCGGTTCACCGGTTCAACCGGTCGAATCGGTCCGACCGGTCGGAAGAACCGGACGATATCATAATTATTTAAAAAATTAAATAAAAATATCAAAAATATTTAATAAAAAATAATTTTTTATATCACAATTCATATTCAAAGCAAGTCATAACATATATAAGTTAAAAACCATAAAATCAAGTGAAACAAAATGATTCAAATTAACTACAACATAATATTTAAGGTAAAACATATTAAATAAAAAATATAATTATATAACTATAATTAAAAAATAAATATGGGGCTAAAAAATCATAACAAAATGATATTGTTTGGTTTATTTTTTTAAAAAAAACAATCCCACATGGCTAAGAAACATAGAAGAGCATTCCAAAAGTCTAAAGAGTAAAAATATGAGAACAAAACAATCCCACATGGCTAAGAAACATAAAAGAGCATCCCAACTAACTTCTATAAATAATAGAGGTAATTTGGCATTCAAAATCATGGAGCCTTTTGGTGAGCATTGAGTGAACTATTCTTTCACTTCAATCAAGCTCGAATTTTAGGCTTCAATCGAGCTTCTAATTTTTTTTTGAGTTAAGTTTCAATATTATATTTCGAGTTTGAGTTGAACTTGATAATTTTTAGCTTGTGAGTTTGAGTCGAGTTGAGTTTACTTTTAAAGTTTTCAAGTTTGAGTCGAGTTCAGCAATACTCGAGTTCGATTTGGCTCGTTTAACAAACGACGTCGTTTGGTTTAATTTTTTTTTAAAAAAACAAAATTGATGGTTTTTCTAGTTTTTTTGGTTTTCAGCCGGTCCGGTTCGAACGGTTCAGCGATTCTGACCGATTCACTAGTAGCGGTTCAATCGGTGTAGATTGAACCGGACTAGACAACGATTCTCGGTTGAACTGCTTGAACCGGTCGGTCCGGTTTTCAAAACCTTCCTAGTGAATGCTACACTCATTTCATATTATTGATTGCATTGACGTTATCAAATATGTCCCCTTAAATATTTAGACAAGCCAAATATCGGATTAGAAACAGCTAAATTGATTTTAAATAATTCAGTGACTCCAATGAAAGTTTTTCAATTTAGATAACTAAAGTGTAATCGTTTTAAGAGTTTGATGGCCATTAGTATAGTTTATCCAAGGATAAATTATGCGTTTAATATCTAAACTATCATTTTTAGTCTGTTTTAGTATCTAAACTTTCAATTTTTTTCAAAATCATACCTAACGTTTAATTTTTATTTCATTTTAGTACATCTCATTCATCACCCCAATTATCTTCTCACTCCTATTTCGGTAATGAAGTTTAAAAATTTTCAATTTAACTACTCAACTTTCAGATTGCTCCTATTTTAATCACTATAATTTATTTTAGGGTAAACTACGCGAATAGTCCTCTCTATTTTCGGTATGACCGATTCTGGTCACCAATTTAAAAATTAAGAGTAAATTGTTCATAACTTTATCGATATGTATGATTTAAGTCCCTAACGTTATTGATCCATCCAGTTTAAATCCCTCCATCGTTAATTTTTGTTAACCCCTTAGCAAAAGTCTGAGATGAAAAATTAGAAAAAAAATCCAATACTCAAACCCACGTGTCTGCTTCTTCTTCCATAACCTACAAAAGAGAATAATGGGATCCATGGATGAGAAAATTGAAGAGTTAACACGTTCAAAGACTCCTTTTTCTCTCTACCCATGAAACCTAACATGATGAAATATATATCTTTTAAGTTGATCTCTGCCAACTCATTCTTCTTTCATGCCCTTGACCTACAACATCCTTATAAGGGGAAGGGATTAAAATGTACTGGCACAGTGTACATTTTTCATCGTGTAGACCCTCTTTTTGAATCCTTTTAGCCCATTTAACACTTGGGGTTTCAGGTAGTCGAAGTATTTGGATTCAGAGTTTCTCATGTCAAAAGATAATAAGGATTTGAAATCATTTTCTTGTAAGGTTTCAACTACATGGTAATGGGTGGTGTCAACTCCACATATGAACCGTCTGGTCCGGTGTGACACCTCCAATTACAAACACACACGCATATTGTTCATATTAAATATGGTAATTGGGTCTCCATCTTTCTTATCTAAGCTTGCAAAGTTTTATATAATGCATGTGAAATCATTATGTGTCGAAATTCTTCTGTCTTCAGCTGTACAAAAGTCCAAACTGGCTTTCATCAAGAAAGATAAAAAGAAGACAGAGAACCACTGGGATCTCTCTAATGGCAGCTAGTCACTACTCATGACCCAACCTGGAAGGAACGTAGAGAGAAAAATTGAGAACGTGTTGACTCTTCATTTTACGCATCCATGGACAGAACCAGAACCAAAAACTTAAAAAAGATATGTTTCATCATGTTAGATTTCATGTGGGGGAGTAGGAGGAGGAAGAGGAAGATTTTATAAAAAAAAATTAATTGCCACGTAATATTCCATTATAGGGTTAAGAATCATATTCATATGCTTTTAATTTTTAAATTGGTTATCAAAGTCGGTTAAATCAAAATAAATGAGATATTCGCAGAATTTACCCTTTATTTTATTAATAATTTTGTGTTGACATTTATTATTATTATTATTTATTAATATGTAATTAAAAATAAAAAAAATAAATTTAAAAGTTAGAATGATTAAAATGGAATTAATTTAAAATTTAAACTTTAATAATAAAATAAGAGAGAAAAGGCAGCTGAGTACTAAACATCAAATACTAAGAGTCTAAGACTAATGAAAACTAATAATTTCAGTATTAAACGTGGACAGATGTTTCTGTATGATGACGTGGCAGAAACTGATTGGACATGGCACCTCATTGGCATGTCGACTACTTTATGACTCCATGCGGTGCATTTTCCGTTTTCTTTTTAGTAATGTGAATTTTCAGTTTTCCATACTCATACATTAATTAAACCTTCACCGTAACAGTAATGCACCGAGGACATTACAAAGCCCAACCATACTTCTCCACGTGTCAAACAATCCCCTCAAAATCCCTTAATTTCAATATCTCCGAACATATCTTCTTTTCTATTGGCTGTCACAAGACACAAAATGACAGCATCCTCGAGTATAGCAACGGAATTAACCCCAGCTTTTAGTTAAAACTAAAAAAAAAATACCCAATATCAATAAATGAAAAAAATAAAATAAAATTCTATAAAGATTTCCTCCTATAAAGAAAAAGAAATAAGACAGATTATTGTCTCCAATCTGTAAAACTCCATAGACCTTTAGACACAGAGAGAAAGAAAGGAGACCAAGATCAAAGGTTCTAATCCCAAATTTTACTTGGAAATCCCATTTGAATATTGATTTTTTTCCTCCGTTGATTGATTAAATTGTTTCGATCTGTTGTATTTATTTTTCTTGTTGTAGGTACAAAGGACTCTAATCTTATTTGCTGTTATATTTACAAGAAACTACGACGATGAAGAACTCTGAAAGACTCGCCAATTTGGCTTTAGCAGGTTTGCCTTTTATTGATATATTCTTGATTAATTTTAGTTTATTATTGCTTTTGAAAGAATTCCTTTCTTATTTAGATAATCTATGAGGGTTTATTTAGTTAATGGGTCTTGGTTTGAGTTGCAAAGAAAATGAGAGAACTGATTGGAGAGAAATGATTTGACGGTGAAATTTGGGAATGGGTAGTTTGATTAGAATGTGGTAGCTTTGTTTGCTCTGACTTATTTATAAAGTAGTTATGAACCAAAAAGTAATAAATAAAAGCAGCTATAGGTAAATGCGCTTGAATTGCATATCCTGACCTCTCTTAGTCCAAATGCATTATTATATATCGAATATGCTAGATTTAATGTGGCTGATTCTCTTAGAAAATATTTAGAACCATCTTATTATGGGTCACTGTTAGATTGGACCAATACAAGGAGCCACGTGTATGCTTAAGAAGCTGGAGTCTTTCTAATAGCATCCTTGATTTGCAAAATGCAGGGTTGACATTGGCACCTCTTGTCGTGAAAGTAGACCCTAATTTGAATGTTATTTTGACTGCATGCCTGACGGTATATGTGGGTTGCTATCGTTCTGTGAAGCCAACTCCACCATCAGTGAGTATTACAGCATTTAAATTATATTTTGGCATCTTCTTTTTTGTTATTAATGTTTATGGATCAAAATTTGCTGACAATGTCATATGTTTCACACAGGAGACAATGTCTAACGATCATGCTATGCGTTTTCCATTTGTTGGGAGTGCAATGTTGTTAACACTTTTCTTGCTGTTCAAGTTCTTATCAAAAGACTTGGTTAATGCTGTCTTGACATGCTATTTCTTTGTGCTTGGGGTCGTCGCTCTTTCGTATGTTCGTATGGATTTGTGCTACATTTTACCTTTATACAACTAATTTCACTGATGCCAAATATAATTCTATAATCATCTTATTTATTCTTTCTGCCATCATTCTAAGGGCAACAATAGTGCCTGCCATAAAACGCTTCTTGCCAAAGCATTGGAACGAGGACCTTATCATTTGGTGTCTTCCATTCTACCGCAGTATGCCCATTCTTTTGAAGTTTTGATATTCAGATTTATTGTAAGAGGATTATTTCTAGTTTTTGAGCTGAATGTAACCCTTGTAACCCTTTTTTTCACTGATTTGTACTTATGTTGCCTCAACTGTATCTCCTTATGACATATTCTGCATTACTTTTGCTTTACTGCATCTCATATTTAATCTGAAGAGTCTGGATATACCAGTATTCTCGAGTGTTCTTTCCTGAGTGCTTATGTGTTATTCGCCATTTCTATGAAAATTACTTCGGTTTGGTTTCTTTCATGGAGAAGGAAGTTATATGCTGACAGGAAGAACCCACTTTCTAATAAAGGATGCTATGTGCTTTAAGTTTTCTGCCTTTTTTAAAAGTTCCAGTTCAATTTTGTTCCAGGATTTCCCTCTGGAATTTGCATAGGTCCAAAATGGAATTAATTCTTTGATTTCTGTGACACCTTTCTTTGGGACTCCTTTTTTCTGCTACATAAAGTTGGCAACTTATGAGCACTCTATGTCCACGATTGACTTCTTAGAATCCTTATTTGATCTAGTTGGTATTGCCTTGCTTGAATTATTCAGAATGATGTTTTTCCTTATGCTTTTCTGAAACATTCTTAAACAGCTTTTGAGATCGAGTTCACAAGATCTCAGATCGTAGCTGCAATCCCTGGAACCTTTTTCTGTGCATGGTATGCTTCGCAGAAGCATTGGCTGGCTAATAACAATCTGGGTCTTGCTTTCTGCATTCAGGTTTGGCTGAATACCTATTTTGTTGACTTTTCTATTCGCTAACAAGTTAATTTGGTGCTTGATATCTAATCCCTTTTCTACGATTTTGCCATGAGATCCAGACAAAACTATATTGCTTTGGTATATTTCTTGTCAAGATCAAACACTGAAATTGGAAGTTATATTTGTTTTAGCTGAAAAGTACTTCCGTCCAAGCATTTTACAAAAAGAAAATTGTTCCTTTGCCCATGCATTTTAAATTATCTTAACATATTTTGAGTTATCATTTGCTTCAGTATGTCAAGTCACTTTAGATATTGACTATGAAATGTCAGCATATTGTCAATAACTTGATATGAGCTGAATTTGCTGCTAGGGTTCAATTAAGCAGTACTAAGGTTATGAAAGTATTCATTTTCTTTATGTTTTAATAATTTTGTGATAGGAAATATGATTTATCTATATTTCATCACCTTGTTGTCCTTTTCCCAGTTATCAAAGTTTATGGCCAGTTCTTTATCAAGTGTTATACACATATTAGATAGGCTCTGTTTGAAGGTCAATGTTGGTTTTTGTAGGGAATTGAAATGCTTTCTCTTGGATCTTTCAAGACTGGTGCCATTCTCTTGGTAAGAAGTGGATTTGTGCTTTTAGTTGGTTATTCATGGGAAGTGTTTCTGGTTGTATTTTATGTACTTTGCCTTGATTAATAAAATCCTAAGGCACTCTTTTCCTCCTTCCGCTGATTAAGGAGCTTTCCTAAAAGATCCATTAATCAAGAAGGGGGTTTTTAATGAGGCCTGAAATTCTTATCAAAAAAAAAAATATGGGAAGTGTTTTTTCCATTTTTGTGAGACAAGTTAGCTTCATAATTTATTTATTTATTTTTCGAAGTGTAGCCACTTTTGCATTTTTTTAGCTGATTTTGATCTTTGAATAAAGTAACTTTTTTATAGTTGTTTATTCTTAAGGTTTTATCTGTAGACCCGGATTCATTTTTAGCAATCTGTTTTGATGGAGACTTCAATTGATCCTTGCAGCTTCTATTTTACATTTAATGCTGGCATTCTCTTCTTTGAATTTTTGAGGTTGTTTTTAGTTTGCTGTGATTAACCAAATATTAAAGTAATGTTTCTTTTGCTGACACTCTCTCCATCTTTATGCGGTGTAGGCTGGGCTTTTGGTATATGACATTTTCTGGGTTTTTTTCACTCCTGTGATGGTCAGTGTTGCGAAGTCTTTTGATGCTCCTATAAAGGTCTGTTATTTTTTTCATTTGAAATACTTAGCTTGGTTCACTTTTTTCCGATGTATATTTTCAGTGTATTATTAAATTTGTTACCCATGGTGATATGATTTCTTTTAAATACTTTTCTGCAGCTTTTGTTCCCAACAGGAAACTCTGGTCGACCATTTTCCATGCTTGGACTTGGTGACATTGTAATTCCCGGTATGTTTGATATCTGGTTTTTGTTGGTAGGTGTAGTGCATGCTGTTTTTGTGATCCTGAGCTTTTGTTTAATACACCTTGTTTTCTCATTAAAGAAAAAGTATTCTAAGATCTTGAATTGTCTAAATGACTGTTGCCTTGCCTTACTGTATTTTGTTCTATGCCTAGAGGTCTGATGTATTTGTCTTTGCAATTATATGCTTGAGTTCTATTTAATACAGCATTCTGTTTGTAGGGTATGATTTCATTTACTGCTGAAAGCTCATTTGATTGGTGTTGTTTGATTATGAAGTTTAGCCAATGGCTTCATCATCATTGCTCTCAGGACAGACTGCAATCTTGTATGTTCAGTGATACTATCAGCTGTTGGTGTTCTCCGAAGGCCTCTTGACTATTTATTTTTTGAGTTTTAATAATGTACCAATTATGGATAAATCTAAATTTACTTGGCTAAATTTTTTTTTTATTGACTATTATTCCTTTTAACATTAAAATCTTCTCTTAGCATCATGCACATTTCTATGAGAAACAGCTACTGTGTATAATCAATTATTTTTTGTTTTTATATTGGTTTATTTCTCCCTTGCAGGCATTTTTGTAGCACTAGCGTTGAGATTTGATGTATCCAGAGGGAAAGAGAGCCAGTATTTTAAGAGTTCATTTTTGGGATATGCAGTAGGAGTGGTCCTTACAATTATTGTAATGAACTGGTTTCAAGCTGCACAGGTAAACTATTCATCGAGCCTCTTCTTATCATCTCTTCCTGCTATTGCACGCACAGATGTATCGAATGAAATTTCCATCTTGTGGGTATACACTCACTCTTTTATCACGAGAACCTGATAATCTGCTTTGAATATTATACTTTCAGCCTGCACTTTTGTACATCGTACCGGCTGTTATTGGATTCTTGGCTGCTCACTGTATCTGGAATGGAGAAGCCAAACCGGTTTGTCCTCCACCCTTGTTTGATTCCCTCTGGCATTGTGTTCTCGGCATGAACTGTTTAATTTTCTTTTTCAATTGTAAAAAAAGTGTTTGCTATTGTTCTGTTTTCTAAGGAGTAGCAACAAGTACGATTGTCGACTGCTTCTTGTCATAGAACTCATAGGATTTGGATTAGAGGATCAGCTTAACGTTCATGATAAATAATCATGTTCATGGAGGCACAGGAGGACCTTATGCGCTATTGTGGTAGATTAAATTACCTTTAAAAGGGTTTTTAACCGCTTTAGATTAATTGGCATTCTAAATAGTACTTTGAGATTGGTTAAAGAGCTTCTCATGCGTGGAATGTTCGTTAGTCGTGGCATTGCTATATAGGAGTTCTCAGGTTTGAATTTGATGATTACCATCTATATTCGGATCACGGTATGGTTAACATGATTTGCAGTTGTTGGAATTTGACGAGTCAAAGGCTACGGTTTCGTCTCAAGACGGTAGCAACGGTGACGAATCCAGCAAGAAGGTTGAATGAGTTAGAAGAGAAGCAGAGACAGGCACGGAAACCATTTGAATTTAGCCTGGGAAGGATAAGTGTTTAATTTAGCTTGGGAAGGATAGTTTTAAGGTCAATCTTGGCTAACTCTGTTCTACTACGACTAAACCATTGTGACAGATTTTGGAATTAAGCAAGAAATAATGAGAGGATTAATTTAATTTTACACAATTCCAATAGCCACAGATGTTCACCAATCACAATGTATTTATAGCCACAGATAATTTGATAAAATTAGATTGTTTGTTACCACTTACATGATCATTTGTAAAATTGTTTTTGCTATTATTTAAAATATTTTTGATAAAAAAATGTAATGGTTTATTTATCACAGATTTAAGACTTCCCTTTCTATTAAAAGAAGAGAAGAGAATGCATGAAAACATACAAGAAAATACACAAGGGTAGAAAGTTACTAGTAAACATGAAATACCAAACCTCTTTCATTTAGGGTAAACTACTCATTTAGGACATTAGCTATTAGTTTTAATTTGTTTTAGTATCTAAACTTTAATTTTTTAAATCATTCATAATATTTAGTTTTCATTTCATTTTAGTATCCCGTTGTTAAAAACTTAACGTGTTTTGTACCTAAATTATCAGTTTTGGCCCATTTTAATACCTAAACTTTCAAAAAAATTCAAAACTTAACGTTTAATTTTGAACGGGGTACTAAAATGAAATAAAAATTAAACTTTAGGTATGATTTTAAATAAATTGAAAATTTAGATATTAATATGGACTAAAACTAATAGTTTAGGTATTAAACATATAATTTACTCATTCATTTATTTATACCATCATTTAGAGAACAAAACAATAGATAGTTTTGGGATCAAGCCCTTTTAATTAGTATGAGCTCAAAGCCCAAATACTTGCTTTTGTTGCTCTTCTTTCTTTTCTTTCTTTTATATCTGGCGGACAGTATTTTGTTTTTCTTCAGCCGCTGCTTCGATTTTTTCACGATCAAAACTCATTTTGACTGTATCCAATCTTATTTTGTTATTTTCCCGTCAGTGGACATATCCTGCACGTATTCGGACGTGCCAGTGTCGGACTCTCCGGCTTGTCCGTGCTTCGTAGCAATCAAGTGTCTCTCTCTCTTTCCCTCAGTTTCTCATGTAAGGAAAGCATAAATCTTTACGAGTATAGTTAAATCTATCGAGTTTTTCTGTTTCTTTGTGTAGCTTTAAGCAGCGCCAAAAGCCCACTTCGGCCTGGTGGCAGGGCCATGAGGTGATGAAAACTGCTCTCTATGGCTTTGAAACTGATTAGAATCTTGAAGCTCAAAACCAGCTTGAACTCTCTCCCTAAGGCAAGCTTTTGACTTTCTCCAATCGAAACTAAGACCCCCATTTTCGTTAGCAATCCCAAACCCTCAAGAATACACTCAACTTAATCACCCTCAAGAATACACTCAACTTAATCAAGCTATTCTTTATGGTGTTCTAATCGAACCCCATTTCGCAAGAATTCATATTAAGCACTTACATGATATCGTCATTGATGGGTATAGTCTGTTTTTAAGTTTACTTGTTGGAATTGTTAATGAATTGTATGGAAAACTTTTTGACTCGGTTAAGGAACAGTTGATTTGGGTTACTAAAGAAATGATTGGTGTTTCCGCTATAGGGATTGATAGTTTGCTTGTGTGTTAATTGAGGCAAATTGTTGGTGGTGATTTCGGTGATGGGAATCTTTGGTTATGTTTCGAGCTTGTGAGTCTTTGTTCAAGTTAATGGGATTGTTTGTTACTAGAAAAACCAGTAGTTTTGACTAGTGCATTATATACATTTCTTCGTATATTAGCTGATCATTGTAGGGTAACGAGTAATCCAAAACTAGAGATGTTGAGGCAGTTGGAGATTGAGTTTTGTGTCAAAATGTTGAGGGATGAATTTCATCTTTGTTTGAAGATAGGGAGGGATCTTGTTCGATTATTACAAGATCTATTTCATGTACCTGAGTTTGAATCTATATGGAAAGATCTATTTCTTTTAGGGCCAGAGAGAGAGAGTCTTATCGTTGATATTGTGCGGTTCATATGTTGTGCGCACCACCCGTTGAATGAAATTCTTCAGTCGAATGTTATTCCTAGATGGGCTGTTATTGGTTGGCTACTAACATGTTGCAAGAAGAAAAATATTGAAGCTAATGGGATGTTGGTATTGTTTTTTGACTGGCTTTTTTTCAATGAAAAAGTGGACAATATTATGAATATTGAGCCTGCAATTCTATTGATGGTCTGCGCCTTCTTGAGTTTTTACTTCTTCTTGTGGACAATTATGAGTTGGATCGTAAACATATTATAGTCGGGGGTGTTTCATCGGCTTTTAATACACTTTTCCAGAAAGGAGTGATACATTCATTGGATGTTCTGACCCATTGTGATGCACTTTCTCCTTCTATAAAAGAAAGACTTCAGAATTTATTGTTAAATGATCAATGTAAAGTTCCTAGAGATTTGCTTCCATTTGGTCTTCCTAACCACTCTACACCGTCCTCGAGTTTGCCTGATGCCTCATGTACGGGAAACCCTTACCCATCCACAAATGAGCAACTCACTTGTGAAGGGGAAGCTGGTTTAAGCACCAGAACTGTGGTTGCTTCTGATCCAGTTTTAGATAATTCAGCTAATACATCTACTTTGCAGGTTGTTTCCGTTGGGAATGGAGTAAATGCTATTGAGAGATCAGTTGAAAATATCGGAGAGATTATCAAGGAGTCATATATGAGGGGCCTACAAACTTTGGAGGCCATTGCTTTGTCAATAGTGAATCAATGTAATCATGGACAAACTAGTAACTCGATTTGCTCACAGGACCTGTTATCTACTGTCGCAAAGGAATTTGAGTTAAACGGATACCAACTCTTTACTTCGCTTGGGAGTCTTGCAGATATTGTTGAGTGTGATGATGAAATTGGTTCTGCCACAGCAATAATTACCCACGCCTTCATTTTTTTTCTCAGAATGAAGGAATACAAGAAATGCTTTTGCTTTGGGCAAGGAATGGTTTTCCAGTAGGAGCACGTTTACTATCATATGCATCAAGAGTACATATGAGGCGTATGAAGCAGGTTGTTTTGGAAATTCCGTTGCCTAGGCTAAACTAAGTAACTCAAGGCTTCCATTGTTGGCATATCATTTGGATGGATATTTTACTTTTCACGACAAAAGAAAATGGATTCCTCTGAAGCCTTAGTTTCTGTTTCAGAAATGGATCGGAAGCTGATTGCTAACTTGGTTAATGATGCCTTCCTTGTTTATAGGCATTTCCTTATTGCCTCAAGAGCCATCTTACCCAAAGAAGCGGATACCTCTCCTTCAAAGCTCCTGTTTTCCGACTTAAATGATTGTTCTGATTGGAAAAGAATAAGAACAAAAAGCTTATTACGCAACATCTTTTGTCATCTTTCAGATTTATCCATCTGCGAGGAAGTCATTATTAGATTGCTCATAGAAAAATTGGATTATGCCGATCTTACAGAAATGCAGGTCGAAGTTGGCATGAAGCAGTTCTTTATTTGGAGGCAATCCCAAACTTGTTTTCCATTTAATTAAGAGCTCTCTCAATTGGAACCCTGTGGAGCAGCATAAACTCTGGGGCTTGCTCCGATCCGAGCTGTCAGTTTCTAAGGTTCAGGTTGAGAGATCATTTCAGAATTTTTTAGCACTGACGAAATAGATGGAAACCTTAGTGCAATAGCAGCCGGAGGCTTTCCGACTCTCTGCAGTTGCTGTGCACCCACAGCAGACCTTGTCGGCACGATCATGTCATTGCCTAATAATTCCTTCAAGGACTTTGCTGCAGCTGCTTTGGCTACATGGGACGCGTCTAACACCTCGATGCTATTCGACAGCTTAACCAAGTTTGCAGAGAAACTTAAAAGCAAAAGCACATGTTCCACTTTCTTGAATTCAACTGAGATTGAGATCAACCAATCTGCCATTTTGTGGCTGTTGAGCTACTTCAATGCACAAGGGATGAATGTATCCGACATGCTTAGCAACTTTTACCCCAATAGTTAGGGATGCAATGTGGAATATTCGACCGAGGAATACACCCTGCCCCTGCTTCCTTATCCCGGAATATTGGCAATATTTTGGATTAGGACAATCAGCATTATGGAATCTGAATATGCAAGCCATGGATGTAGCAGCCGATCTGAAAGGTAAATCCTATTATCTGAAACACAAGGGATTCTAATAAACTAGCCTAGTAAAATTATAGGCTTAATTGTAAAATCACCCCTGAAGTATGTCTTTTGTTAACTTTTAATTGTAAACTATTGGTGCATTCATGGATATGTTTAATTTCTACGATTATGTTAATATTGTGCATTTATGCTATAATGTATAATGCTCCTGACTAATTTGATTGTCAAGTATTTTTTTTATTATATTTTTTTTTTCAAAAAAAATATTTCATTTCTATTTATGTTGAAGTATTTTCATTTGTGGGATATGCATCTCCCTCCCATTTTTGTGAGCGTGGTGTCATAATCATGTTGAAGATGGTGAAAACATTGCTAGTCAAATCCCTTTCTAAAACCGATTGGATGATGCAGATAAAGCATAAAGAGAGATGTTCTCAATTCTTTAAAACTAAAATGATGGATATTCAACAGCAAGTAACATATTAGCATATCACAAGAACACCAAATCCAAGCATGTTGTATTTTCATTTTTATTTCATAAAATATTTTCCCCACCCTAGAGTGTGGGAGAAGAAACATACTGCCTGGGTATGCTGAAAAGATCTTTCCCTTCAAATGGCGAAGTCCACTCAAGAGAGCCTGCAGTTGGAGAAGCTTCTGTTGGAGCCACTACATCCTGCAAACACGCAATCGGTAAACCACTACCACTGGATGTCAATCTCTTTGCCGGTTTCGCATTTAGTCCATTTGTATTAGGATAATATATGTGAGTGCCCTTCAACAGAGATGTCGGCCCTAGCCAAATTCCACCAGGTCTTGGAAAAGATGACCCCCGATCCAAACTCCAATCAATATTGGTATAATCAAACTGTGCCATGGAGCTACCACTGTTCCAGTCAACTGGAGAAGAGGCTCCTGATGAAGTCGTATAACCCGATCCAGCAAAAAGTCCAAGTGAAGATGCAGCCGCTAATGTTGGTGACGCACCTGTTCTACTCCATAAACCATTTCCACGACTAGTACCTGGAGAATCTCCTGGACTACTGCTGCCTGTGAAGTGCTGCTGCTGCGGATAGTAAAGCTGATGCTGCATCTGATTTGAGCTCAAGTTGTTGGAACTAAGGCTTCTAGCAGTTGCAACAGAGGGCATAAACCCATTAGACTTTGAGATTTCAACACTACTGGACTGATACAAAAACGGGGTTGATCCGGGAGGAGATGAGCTTATACTAGTAGCTGGAACCTGCTTTGTATTTACAGATTGAGGTCGCTGCATCATTATAACAGGTTCCCTAATTGAGGGCTGAAATTTCTTAAAATCACTTCCAACAGCCACATTATGACTTTCTGTCTTTGACGGTGGTGAGGCCTGCAAAGGTGATGCCAAGGAATATGAAATCGAAGGATTTGATCCAGAACCTGGCCAACTTTTCTCAGCTGGCACTGCACTTTGTTGGGGTTTTGCCCATTCCAACTTCGGTTGTATTCTCTTCAAAGGCTGAAGACTTTCACTCACTAAATCTGAAGAACTTCCCACTATAATTGGTGCTTTTGCATAGTTAAGATCTTTCTCGTCCCTTCTTTGTTGTGTTGCATTAGATAGATTTGGTTTTGGTTGTGGCCTTACGGATATGTTCTGACTACCTGCAACTGACACCTTATTGGCACTAGCAGTCGGGGGATCACAAGTTTCTTCTGGCTTCAGTGGAGCAGGTGGGTCCTGCCTTAAAGATCTTAAATATTCTGCTGCTTTCTCAAGATCACCTTCAGCGGCAACAACTGCTCTTTCAACCTCCTGCTTTGTGCACGTGTATCTGATTTCCATGTCAGCAATTCGTGCAAGCTCTTCTGATATATCAATTTTCAGGTTCCCACCACCAATAGCTGACTCCTTATGCTTAACTGCTTCTTCACTTCCTTCAAGAAGCCATGCCACAGATTCCTCCACTTTGCCTTCATTGAAAATAAGAGCCATTGTAGCCCGATCATGTGAAAAACCCATTGCTACAAGCTGCTGAGCAAGAGCTTCAAGCTTTCTCGACATGAGGTAGCCACTGCACCGCTCATGCAACTCCTGTGCTCGCCTCTCCTTCTGACGTTGATGTTTCCTTTCATTCTTTTGACGAATTTTTTCTCGCTTATCATCATCAGCTCCCGGTACTATTTCCTGTCGAACAGGAAGATTTGATGTTTTCTCTTTGTGCTCTTCTGACTCACCTGACCAAGCTACCATTATTAGATATGGAATCATACTCAACCGCAGCCCCTAGTGAGCCCCCCAAATGCTCATCTGTTTTATCTATGTTTTGGAAACGACCATTGCTTTGAAGAGGTGAAGCAGACGATGATGGCACTGTTTCAATGGTATGGAATGTTCCCAAAAGTGGATTATATGCACTGGATGGAACACCACTAACAGCATTAGCAGGTCCAGAAGGCTTTGAAGAAGTCTTCTGAGATTCCTTGCTGGATTTTTTATCTTTCGACTTGGACTTGGATGCAGGAGACATTGTTGGAGCCAAATAAAGTCCTGAAAGGTTTAAGACAACAGTTTACAAAATCAAAGATATATGGAACATTTAAGAAGACAATAAACAGCAAGAGCAGTGGTTATCTCATTTAGAGTTTAATGGTTACAATTTTTTATCAAATAAACAAACCCAGTTAGTAAATTGATTCAAAGACCCTAGCCTGATATTGACTTAAATTTATAGTCTAGTGCGTAGACCACAAGTGTATAACTGGTATTAAGTTAAAGAAGGCATTTCAAAATAAAACTTGGGAAACTACACAATGAGTGAACATGTTTCCTACTCAATGTGCACAATTCCATAACCGTAAATATTAGCAGAGTATCAATGAAAGTACACCATATTAACTGTTCATCAGACTCCCAACAAAATCTCCTCAAGAAAAATTCCCTTCACTGAACGATACAATAATTAAAATTTTATAATCAAGGAACGATTTAGAGTGAAATAACAATAGCAAAGAGTTTCAGAAATCCCTTACAGCCATGGTTTCTTCTTATGAATGCATTCTGGCAATCATTCCGACTTATGCAATAGGTTATTCTCATCATAACACAGTTTCATCAATATGCATATTTGTGCGTGTGTGTTTGTTTGCTATGACTGGGAATTTTGTCTTTGATCTTCAATACAAAATTTAAAATTCATTGTTTTGGCATAATATGATCTCCATTTAGAAAAAAATAAAATTTAATGAAAAGATTTTCAAGATCTTTCCACCACCATAACTGTTACAGCTAGTTCCTAACTCTCGCTTATCAGCCCAACAAATGATACAGAAAATTGAAATAAATGAAGCCTTCAATTGGTCTAATTTATAAAGTTGACAGTTCCCTCCTTTGTCCCGTATAAGATTACTCTAACACTGAAAATAACATCTTTATAAGGCTTCCTTATCATGCTTGAAAGCTCCAATTAGAACCCAACTCATTAAATTCAGATATTACATTCTTGGTTGGCATAGAATAAAAAATTTCAGATATTGTGCCTTAGTATTGGGACAGAAATTTTAAGCCATAATCTAAGTAGGTAAAACACTAATATTTGATAAAGAAACAGGAGAGCAAAACTTTAGAAGGCAATTTTAGCTTCTGAAGACTCTTTTTCTTCCACATATTAATATGTTTTACACAAGGAAAACACATAAATTTGATCCTCATTCATGCTCAATGGTATCAACACTATTTTTTTTAAAACCTAAGTAAATTATAACCCGTGTGAATAGCAAAACTTCTTGCGTCAGCAATTCTTAATGGCAATAGCAGAATTGCAGCCATATGAATCACATGAAATGGCAATCTTCCTATAAAAGATTAATTCTCAAATCCAGGCAGGGGAGAAAAGAAAAAAATATATTATTTCACAAGAGATAAGTTAAAATCCACCCAAACTAGAAAGAATTCATAGATAAAGAGCAGGCTAACACCCCGTGTTTTCTAGATTTCAATCACAGAAAAACCAATTCTTTGCCGCTGCCAAATTTACCTGAAAAGATACTACAACCGACGCCTCCAGCTTTTGAAAAATATTTCTGAAAAGCCCGAATTTCAGGTTAAAAGAGAAGATAGCAAATTTTGAATTATATTTCCCTGAATAATAACGCATACATCTAGACAACACATTTCAACCGAATCTAATTTCCTTAACCCAAGAACAAGTATTCGAAGAAGCCAGTTCAATCGAGAAATCACCAAAACAACCCTAAAAGCGGAAGAAAAACACGATCCTTCCGACGGAACAATGCGGATTCGATAGAAATTTTAAATATACACAGAGAAGGATCCACCGACATGATCAATCACACAAAAAAAATCCTAAAAGGAATTACTAATACCAAAAAAAAGTTTTCGAAAAAGACAGAAAGAAAAGGCAGAAATGTAAGAAGGGAATGATAAGAAAGGAGATACCTGGGTCGAATGGAAGGGGAATATGGATCGAACGATGTAGGTCGAAGGATCAAAGGACGAGAGAGTTGGATGCGAAGAGATAAAAGAGGAAGGGGGGAGAGATGTATTTCGAGGCCCAAACTGAATCGATGGAATTAGGGTTTTGCTTCGAGAAATTTCATTTATTTACAACAGAAAAAAAGGGGGAAAATAGAGATTTCATAATACCAAATCCTCGTTTGTAACGGAACCCAATTTATACCTAGCCCCTCCGCCTCCTCTTTTTCCCTCTTTTATTTCCTTTTATTACATATACATTTTAATTACACGTCTTTGTAATTACAACACGTCTATTAGTACGAATTTTGTTTCTATATTTTTGTCTGGTCATTCAAATTAATCTGAAAATTTTATAACAAAAATAAAAATTTATGTTAATATTATTATTGTTTTTTTAATAATAAGATGCTGAAATATAAATAAAACATAAAATTTAGTATGATATTTAAAATAAATAATTAAATGAATAAAATAAAAGATAGAAGAAATGAAGTGTCAAATAGATAATTTGCCCTATTATTTATCTGTACACCGACTCCAAATTTTATTTGCAATATACATTTTTAACTTTTTTGTAAGTAAAATTATTTAAATTATCACCATATATACGATTTACATTTACCTTTTAATTCTGGCATAAAGTACATATTACTAATTTCTCAACTATTAAAAGTTACAAAATAATCCTTTGACTATAGAGTGCTAGTTTTTTTAGTTCGTTGACTATTTAAAGTTACAAAATGGTCGTTTGACTATTCATTATGTTATAAACTCATTTTTCTGTTAAAAATTAATTGGCGTCTAATTTAAACATTAACATTATGACTAAGATATGATAGTCGTTCAAGATTATATGATCGGATTTTATCATATCACGGTCGATAAGTTAATGTTCAGCTAAGATTATCGTTAATTTTTTAACATAAAGGAATGAGTTTGGAAAAAAATGAATAGTCGGGTGACTATTTTGTAATTTTTAATAGTAGAGAGACTCAATAAAGTAATATTCTATAGTTTCAAATAATCATATGACTCAACAAAGCATCACCTTATACTCGATGGGCCATTTGTATATTTTACCCTTAATTCTATCCAATTCAAACTAATCATCTTTGTAATATTTTATTTAGGTTATTACCTTATATACATTTATCTCACTTTCTTTTAATTCTGCATTTATACTCTCTAGTCAAAATAATATTATTAATTGAATTAATACTATGAGTTTTACGAGATTAATAAAGTATATTTTCTAATAATATGAGAGATTATAAGATCTTATATGTTATATATTTTTTAATCAATCGACATTACACACGTACCATGTAGATATAACTGTTCGAATCCAATATTTCTAGAGAGAATAACATTATCTTTTTCGATTAAGATCCTTCGATGAATTTAATAATAGTTATATAAATTAAATCAATATAATTCTTTTTAAGAATTTTTGGAATTATAGTATCACATTAATATTTATCTATTTTTTGTAAATCATATCACATTATTAGCTTTTAAATAAATTACTCGTTTAGTACTTAAATTATAAATTGTGATCTGTTTTTGTACCTAAAGTTTTAATTTTTTTGGAACCCATACCTAAACTTTAATTTTTGTTTCATTATCTCATCGTAAAAAACTTCAATTCTTGTTTTTTTTTTAGTATCCCGTCAAAATTTAACGTTAATTTTTGGAAAAAAATTTGAGAAGTTTAGGTACTAAACTTACCATAACTGATAGTTTAGGTACTAAACACATTAAGTTTTTAACAATATGTACTAAAATGAAATGAAAACTAAATATTATGTATAGTTTTGAAAATTTAGGTACTAAAACATACTAAAATTTATAGTTTATGTACTAAATATATGATTTACCCTTAGTTTTTTAATAGTTATTACATTTTTATTTTTATTTTGTATGTCCATGTTAAAAAAATATTTTAAATTTAAGATTCGAACTTAAATTCTATAGGGTAATAATAAATATTTATTCAGCAATTTATTAATAGTTATTGTAATAAATTTTATTTTAAAAGTTTTGGTTGGGTGCTATAATTCAAACCAAAGAAAATAGCCCGACCTAACCTCATCCGAATCCCTTCTAAATCAGCAAAAACAGGAAAAGAACTGAAAATGGTTTTTAGTTTACAAGATTCAGGGAAAACTATGGATTTGGTATCTAACCTATCAGTTTTGGTCTTTCTAATACTTAAACTTTCAATTTTTTCAAAATCATACCTAATATATAATTTTCATTTCATTGGAATACCCGCCGTTAAAAACTTAACGCGTTAGTACTTAAACTATCAGTTTTTGTCTGTTTTAATACCTAAACTTTCATTTTTTTAAAGCTTAACGTTAATTTTGAACGGGGTACTAAAATAAAACAAAAACTAAAGTTTTTAACGGCGGGTATTAAAATGAAATGAAAACTAAACTTTAGGTACGATTTTGAAAAAATTAAAAGTTTAAGTACTTAAACGGATCAAAACTTATAGTTTAATATTAAACGCATAATTTATCCAAAGGGTTTGTACTTGCTACCAAATGCTGTAATAAACGGTCTATATAACCATACTTTGTTATATTCAACGAATCCAAAACAAACCCCACCATCTATTAATTCGAAAAATCAATAATCAATTGAGTAATTAACCTCTTAATCAATCCATCTCCTATACTTTACCACCGCCACCATGTCTCGTCCGACAGAGGTAATCTCTAAACCCTCGTAATTCCATGCAATGTTTTTATTACAAGACATGTATAATGCCTGGCTTTCTCTTCGAAACATTCATAAAATTCTATTTGAAAAAACCATACTCGTGAGAGTAAATATATGAAGTTGTTTGGGATTTGACAGAACAATGAAGGGATGTCCATTCCTCGATTCGGGGGGTGGGATGAGAAGGGAGCCACGAGTTATTCAGTGGTGTTCTCTCGAGCTCGTGACAAAAGGAAGCAATGCAAGAGTGATGTTATGTGTAGCCTCGCGAACGACCAGACTTCGTCCCGGCTTCCCCGCCTCAAAAACACGAACCCGACCCTATCAGAGACCCCGAAGTTCCTGTTAAGGTATATGCATGTGTGTGTGTCATTTTCATTTCACACATAAAAGTCATTGTTTTAATCTTACATCAATATTTATGCAGAAGAAAAACTGGTTCTTGACCTGCATTAACTGCTGTGTCAAGCCATGATGCCCCATCAAGCAAGAGCTAGCTGTGGATATTTGTTGGTGCATCTCTGGAAACTACCATGTGGTTGATGCTAGCAAAAATATCAGAATTTATAAGATTAGATATATTTGGAACCCCATTATGTAGAAGATATAAGTGAAACCTTATTTTTATACTATTTCTTCTACATTTAAACTTTGGGTTAAACTAAACTTTTTTTTAATAAACTACGAGGGTTTGACCTTGTAGATTTATTCTATGAGTATGTGTATATAAATGATCGGTAAACAAATAACAAAAAAATACTCTAATGCATATCAAATATGATCCATTCCAAAAAATAAAAAAAAATATTTAATTAAAGTTTCTTGCTGATGAAGTTTCTTTAAATTTCACTCAATGTGTAATCTCCTAGGGCTACACATCAACTAGGGATTTATCTTCTTCTACCACTAAATAACAATTCTTTGAATGAAGCTGAGACCACTCTCAAACTAGTATTGAGAGCACGGTCTCTCCAAGTAATGACCACAACATAGATTTGCCGAAAGACATGGGCTATATCAAGATACCTCAATGGAGGGAGGTGCTGATAGTGAGAGCACAGTGGTAGAGCTATTAGGCAATAGCGTGACGATGAAGAAGCTCGAAACTTAAAATAGTAACAAGTCCAACGAATCAGGGACCGGGCATGGAAGAAGATCAATGGAGGCTATGGTGGTGAAAAGAGTGCACCAATGTGAGATACGCGGCAAGACTTTCGCAACGGGCCAGGCACTCGGCGGCCACAAAACGCACCATTGGGTGAAACCGTGAAGGATCCATGGAAAGCGGAGTAATTAGTACAAGCAAAAACCAAACAAGAAACATGTGAAGTTAAAGAGTGTATCACCAGAATGCTGTTGTCTGAAGAAACTCATCCTAAGAAGCTGGATTTTGATCTTAACATCCCTTATCAGGTGTAAATAACTGTTTTCTTGTTTCCATGGCATTTTGCTTCCCTTAGTTCTGATCTCTTGCCAAATAAGTCTTACATTGATCTTACGTAAATCTGCCACTTTATGAAATAGAGTAGCAGCTTCTTTTGTAGACTCCAACACTGTGTATTCAAAATGACAAAAACCAGAATGTTCCTGATAAGTAGAAAAAGACAAGTTTTATTCCTCATATTCGATTACAGATCCATAAATTTCGAAATAGGGTCTAAAAATTTTAATACTCTCTTTTCAATATAATGAGTATGCAAAATTTCTTATTTTTTTTCTTCTTCCTTCGATATATTAAACTGTATTTAATATCTAATCTAAAATAATGAGTATGGGCCACATGCATCCGCCCCTTCTCATATTATATTAAAGTTTTCTAGTTTTTCATTAAATTTTAAAGCTTTACTGGGGGAGTCATTCTTCAAACCAAGAAAATAATAATTGCATAACTCTAATATCTTGTCCCTTTCGGCATTAAAATGATGAAAATAACCTAAGTTTTCATTGACCTATAAATATTATAAGCTTGATGGGTGACATATTCTCATGATTGTACATTTCTTTCACTGTCCATGCGCCAACCAAATCAATAATATATAGCCATTTTGTTCGGATTCGGTTAAAGTATCACATATATCCAACCCTTTTATACTCAAGTATATGTATGGAATAAGAGAGCTTAAATGGACATAAAAACAAAAATTAAATTATGACAAAAATTAAATTATGGAATAATAGTAGAAGTAAACATATATACACAAGAACAATTCGAATTTGTTTCCAAATTGAGGAATATGACAGTCCATGCAGTTTTAGGCTTCAAGAATAAAGCTGAGGGCTAGAATCTCTTGCAATTCCTTTATAAACACCAGCCCCCATGTATTTACCTCATCAAAACAACATCCATTCACTCCTCTCTCGAGCCTAAAAAATGCCAATCAAAACAAGATCTATTTATTCGTAACGTTAAGTTAGAGATATCGAGTCGTGTCTGGTCGTATGCGGCTGGATTCGTTGACATAGCGAAATATGAAGGGCATTGGAACCTTGAATTCAACCTTATTTCTGCACTGATTGAGAGATGGAGACCAGAGACACACACATTTCATATTCCATGTGGGGAGTGCACTATTACGCTAGAGGATGTTTCCATACATATAGGGCTTCCGGTAGATGGGGATGTTATTTCTGGTGTGGCAAATGGTGATTGACATTTCTTGTGTGAGGAGTGTCTTTGAGGTATCCCGCCTAATTTTAACGGTGGTCAAATACATTTATCATGGTTGGCTACAAAATTTTGACAGTTGAGCGAAGACTGTTCTGAGGAACATGCTAAAATATTTGTTCGGGCTTGCATATTACAACTCATAGGAGGGATCTTGATGCCCGATAAATCTCGCAACCAAGTTCATTGTATGTGGTTGCGTTACATCGTATATTTTCGAGTTGCCTACTCATTCAGTTGGGGCTTCGCAGTTTTGACATCTCTGAATAGAGAAATGTGTCAGGCAACTAATTATTGGAAAAATACTATCGGTGGATGTCTCATTCTTCTGGGCATATCCGATCGTGAAAAAACAGTTAGACTTCCTACTATTGTTGAGATAATTTCAATACTGAATTCTTATATAAATAATTTTTAAGTATATAATGAATTTCTTTTACACTGAATAGGTGGTCATGTATAAAGAAAAATCATTGGTATATACCAGACGAATTGGATATAGATCCTGTAGATAGGTCCAAAACATGATTTTGTATTCCAAATCATCACTATAAGTGGAAGGTAATGTCTTTTGGGCCCAAGACAACATCATCATTATTCCGGAAGGTAATGATCAATATTTTTCAGCCAATCCTGAAGAGTACTCTTGTTTACATTGATGATATTCTCCTTTACAGTCCAAATGAAGAATCCCATTCCAAATTACTGGACCAATTTAAACAATTGGTTCTACAGTATGTGATTATGTCATCTGAAAGAAAGATGAAGATTTGCCAACAAGAGATAGAATTTCTAGGAATGCATGTTAAAGATGGTTGATATCATCCAGGACCACATATTGCCCAAGAATTATTGAAATTCCTAGAAGAAGATCTCACAATGAAGCAAGTTCTCCCGTTCTTAGGGATAGTAAATTACTTAAGAGATTTTATTCCAAAAATCTCTAAGTATACTAATCCTTTAAGAAAAAATGCTTAAAAAAGACCCCTTTCCGTGGAAGGAAGTTCAAACCAAAGCTGTCAAAGTATTGAAAGAAAAACTACAACAATTGCCACCATTGCAGATCCCTTCAGATGGAAAAAGAATTCTCCAGACAGATGCCAATGACAAATATTGGGGAGCAATTTTTTTGAAGAAAAAGATGGAAAGAGACACGTATGTGGATATAAAAATGGAAGATTCCCTGATGCAGAAATCCATTATCATTCAACCTTCAAGGAGACTTTATCGGTGAAGAAAGGAATATCCAAATTTGAATTTCATTTAATTGATCATCACTTTTTGATTGAAATGAATATGTCTTCCTTCCTTCAAATGTTGAAGTTCAAGTAGAATGTTGTTTAAAACCCACAGCTACTTAGATGGACAAAATAATTATCAACATACTCCTTTAACTCCAAGCGCATCAAAGAAGATAGTAGGTTGAACCCTGCTTTATTTGACAAAGTCTCTTACTTTTAGCTATTTATCAGTCTCTTGCTGTTAGTAGATAGTATGTTAGCCAATTTGCCTTTCTATTCAACCCCTTTTTCATTCAAAACCTTGTCAGACTCTCTCTTTCAAGTTTCGACACTGAAATTAAAGTATACTCTCCTTGTTTGTTTGCTAAAAATGACCTTAAATTTAATATCAATTACCTCATAAAGTGGATAGATTTGTTTGTCATGTGAAAATCTAAAACCCATACAATTAAAAAATAATACTTTTTATGCTCTTACATTTGTATTTTAATATTATTCGGAATGGGCGAGATTTGAAAGTAAAGAAAGACGGGTCAGAGCATGCATTGGTGTGCTGTAAAGTCAATAGTCAAAATACCTTTTTTTTATTTTTTTAATCTTCTTTTGGTGGGTAAAGCTTGCATCCTTCAACATCTTCCATTGACTACTTCCATTTCAGGAGCCTCTTTCAATGGTAAGTTTTGACTTTTTGGATATTTTCTTGTCCTTTACTATATTTTTCTTCCACCCTTATCAAGGGTTATCATTTTCGTTGAGAACAACTATAATTATATGATTTGACCATCTTCTCTATGTGATCTGATCCACTACCATGGGGATTTGTTGGCCTAAACCTGCAAAGTGCGCTCATGTTTCTTCCACTAACCTTTCAGGTCAGTTTAATTTCTTAATAACATTTTGTTCTTTTTTTTTTGGTTATTTGTATTATGGATTCTTTGGTTTGGGTTCTTCATGCGTTGACCCAGGAACTATTTTGCAGTTTTTGTTTGAAAAAGGGAAGTTCAATGAGCAATGGGCTTAGAATTAGATGGCTAATTGGCTTTCTGCTGGTCGCTTAATTAGAGTGAAGATTGTTGTTAGGCAAATTTGCTTCTAAGCTTAAATTCACTTGGTTTATAATGGATTAATCCCATTTAATTTCTTGATGGAATCATCAATTCTCAGTATTTGATCTGAATCTTGCGAAGGGCTTCAGCAGATGTGTGTTTTAAGCAACTAGCAATGAATTCTGAACACAATTGAGAGTTTTATCAATAAGCAGTGCTGTTTTGACTTTTGATATGGTTTAGAGGGCAATAAATTTATGGCTTCTGTTGTTTGTTATTTTAGGCGATTCAAAGATCCATAGTAAGATAAAGCCGGAATCAATTTCTTCCACCAAGAAATCGCCTCACGAAAAATCGAACAAGCAACATGTAGCAGATAAACTCGAAGTTGATACATCTGTTTCTAGCAACCTCAAGTCTTTCAGCTTTTCTGATCTTAAAAATGCCTCCAAAAACTTCCGGTCGGAAACTCTTATCGGAGAGGGTGGATTTGGATGGGTTTTCAAAGGTTGGATTGATGAGAGCACCTTTGCTCCTGCCAAGCCAGGAACTGGAATTGTTGTGGCTATCAAAAAACTCAAAGAAGAAAGCTTTCAAGGCCACAGGGAATGGCTTGTATGTACTTTTTTTTACAAGATCTATTTCCTATTTTTCAGGTTTTCTTTCTTTTAGATATATATTGTTTATCTATATAATTTTTATGTTTTTCAAGTTAATATGTGAAACTGATTCCATTCTGATACACTTTGTAGGCTGAAGTTAACTATTTGGGTCAGCTTCACCATGAAAATCTTGTGAAACTCATTGGTTATTGTGCAGAGTCTGAGAATAGGCTTTTGGTTTATGAGTTTATGCCAAAGGGAAGTTTGGAGAATCATTTATTTAGAAGTAAGCATGTCTCTTTCTTCTTATCTATCTTAAACCATGTAGTTTGCACCAATGCCTCGTAAAAGTACAGCGTTAAACGGTATGCTATGAATCTGGTCATCTCCCCTTCACAGAGGCCTTATCCAGTGTTGCTGTAGTGATATGGTTTGACTAACAGTTATTGTTTTCTTCTTTCAGAAGGTGTTCAACCAATTTCCTGGGCTACACGAATGCACATCGCTAGGGGAATTGCACGGGGATTGTCCTATTTACATGGTTTAAATGCTAATGTAATCTACCGTGATTTGAAGGCTTCTAACATTCTTCTCGATTCGGTATGCTGATGCCTCAGAAATTCCGACTTGTCGTTGAGTTGTATTACTCAGATCTTCCTATTGATAAAACATTTAATTTAATGACTAGTGCTGTTTCTGTTGTTTAAACTATGTAGGACTACAATGCAAAGCTTTCAGATTTCGGCTTGGCAAGAGATGGTCCAACTGGTGATAACACCCATGTCTCAACCAGAGTTATTGGGACTCAAGGTTATGCGGCTCCCGAATACATTGCAACAGGTGTGCATCACCTTTCTTATGAACAATATCTCTACTTTGACCATGTTACGGTGCTACTTGGCATTCGTCATCTCATACTCCTGACTTTTGTTTTACAAATAAGTTTGGAAAAAGGATCATTTAGCAGTGAGTTGGGAAATGAAATGATCAATATAATCCGACCTTCTTAGACCTTAATGTACTTTGCCACACCTAGATTCGACAAACAGAGGTTTGGAGCCATAGAACATGATACATATAATTTAATGGGAACATGATAGTAATAGCTACCAATTTATTTCACTGTAAGGATATTAAACTAAAAGAAAAACTTTGGGAGATATAACTAACTGCATCTGCAATACAGGCGCTATAGTAGACCATAAAGGTTTCGGTTGAAAATCGAAAGCAAGACTCTTTTGTTTAGAAAGATCAAACTAGGCTTCGTAAATTTGGTTTTCTAATATTATCAGGATTCTTCGGGTTGTAAGTTATAATGTTCATGGAAGAAAATTTTGGGAATAAACACCTTATTGGTACATTGATAGTCGTTATTTTCTTAGTATGTGGTTTTCCAGGGAGGGGTATCTATCAATCCTACTAACCTACTAACGGACTAGTTTAAACCTCGCAGGTCGTTTGACCCCAAAGAGTGATGTGTACAGCTTCGGTGTCGTACTCCTAGAATTACTTTCGGGACGACGGGTAATGGATGATGAGATAGCTGGTTTTTCCGAAGACACACTGGTTGATTGGGCAAAACCCTTCTTAAGTGACAACAGGAAAATGCTAAGGATAATGGATACAAGGCTGGGGGGACAGTACTCTAAGAAAGGAGCACAAGCAGCCGCTGCTCTTGCATTGCGATGCTTACACGCTGATCCGAAGAACCGGCCTTCCATGGCCGATGTTCAGGTTTCATTGGAACGACTCCATTCAACAATGGATACACCAAGAACGCCACCTCAACGGTCACAAGAAAAGCCAAGAACGCCACCTCAACAGTCACAAGAAAAGCTGGATTTTCATAGGATTAAGCATACGAATGGCCCTCGCAAGGCAAGAGTTCCAACTGCAAATTCACGTTGAGAAGAACCGCTTTTCTTTTCTCTTGCCGGACAGATTCACTTCTCGTATTCCAAGTTTGCTAGATTTTTGTTGAACACGCGACCGATGGTTGTAGCATCAAAATCCAGCTAATTTAGTGAAATATTGTGGAAAATTATTTTTTAGTGAAACAGGGATGCACATATATTATGCAGTGAAACTGGGATTTTTAAACTAGTGCAAGTATTTGTGGCCAATGAGCTATCAAGTTCTAGTCTACCATTTTCAAAGAAAAATTCATGCGGGAAAAGCAACATGAACTTGAACAATTGGTATGTCGACCTCTTATATTGAAATTCGAAACACTGATTTGACATTAACTTGATGCCATAGTTGAAATTGATAATTAAATTCAAATTTAGATGCTAAAATATGTTATAGAATTTAACTTCAATTATTAATTTGGAACAAAAGATTATTAAGTACCAATTTGAAATTGTAGCCAATTTTAAGTACCAAATTGTGTTAAGAAGACTATAAGTACTGTTTTGAACTACAATACAAAGTAAAGATACCAAATTTTGTATATTCCCTAACTAAAATGCGAATATGCCATCCCAGTTTGCGATTCTAGGGTTTTGGATGCCTCACAATGTGCCTCCACCATATATATATCACTAATTACCATTTTTCTTACCTCTTTCCGCCTTTGTTTCTTTTTGGCTTAGATCTCTGCTACTCATCTCTCTTTTCTTCTTCTTCAATTGCCAAAAATGGCCGTCACTTTCGCAAATCTCCACACTGAGTCTGGCCTTAAATCCCTTAATGACTTCCTCTCTGGAAAATCTTACATTTCCGGGTAAGCCCCCTATTTATCTTCTTAGTTTTTCCCCTTAAACCCAATGATTATGTTCGAATCTTTTAAGTACTAATATTGAAATCCCTATGGGATTTTTTTGTTTTCTTTTTTTCAGGAATAAGCTGACCAAGGATGACATAAAGGTTTATGCTGCTGTTTTGAAGAATCCTGGCGATTCTTTTCCCAATGTTAGCAAGTGGTATGATTCTGTTTCATCCCAACTTGCCACCAGGTAATGTTTCTTATTTATTTAATGTGTTGTTTTCATGATAACCTTTTAAGGATAAAAGTAATTTTCTTTACTTTGTAAGATCTGCCTTTTGGAAATTTGATTGAATCTGAAGATCGAGCCTTGTGAAAATTCACGTTGTTTTCAATTTTTTTAGCTTCCCTGGGAAAGCTGTAGGCGTTGGGTTTGGTGGCAACGCTGCTCCAGCTGAATCTGTCAAAGCTGAGGTTTGTTTCAAGTTGATTTGTTAGGACCTAATTCATAGTTATATTTTAAGTTATAGTTCGATTGCCTCTTGTACTTTGGTAGATTGAAGTTCATCCGTTGAAGACAACAAAATGAAAACTATAGTTAAAAATTGCAGCCTACAGAGCAATATAGTTAATTGAGTATATCAACAATATGCAATTAGTTAATTGAATTGAGTATTTATGGGGATATTGAATAGTTTATCAGCTTTGTGATTCTTCCTAATGTTCAGTTGAGTCACCTCTTGCATAAAAATACCAAAGTTTTCTTTTTTTTTTTAAAAAAAAATAATTATTCAATTCTGTTAAACACTATTTCTTTATGATTTGATTTTTTGGTATTTTGAATTTTTATATGTTATCTAGATTACTATATTTAGGTCTCGTCTTGACTCATCCATGGTTCAAGTTTTGAAGTTTGAACTCTCTTTTTTCCCTTTGACTTCCTCAAATGTTCCCCAAGGGAGGGGAAAATTGCCTTTAAAATAGTGCTTGTAACTTTGAAGCTTGTTGATTGAAAAATGCTAATGTTGAGAACATAACCTCTAGCATTCTTCCTCTTTTTATCTGTTATGTTATTTCAATTGTGTTAATTGTTTTTACCTGTTTTATGCGATCAGGCTGCTGCTGATGATGATGACTTGGATCTATTTGGTGATGAGACAGAGGAGGAAAAGAAGGCGGCAGAGGAGAGGGAAGCCTCTAAAAAGTCTGCTAAGAAGAAAGAGAGTAAGTATTTGTGTTGGTTAAAGTAATTTGACCCTTCCATTCTCATTTCATTTGAAGGATGCATTTTTGCTGCTTTTGACATCGGTCGATTCTTGCAGGTGGAAAATCTTCTGTTCTTTTGGATGTTAAACCGTGGGATGATGAGACTGACATGAAGAAGTTAGAAGAAGCTGTTCGATCTGTCGAGATGCCTGGGCTTTTGTGGGGAGCATGTATGGTTTGGTTATATAATTTCTGTTAATCTTTTGCACCGAAGTTACTTTGGACTCATACGAGTATATTCATGTCTTAATATTAATGTTGGAATATGCTAGACATGGGTACTTCAGATGAACTGAAGAATCAAAGTAACTAGATGATTTGCATACAGAATACAGTGCCTATCCTAACGATCATATTTGTTTTGCATTAACTTGCAGCAAAGCTGGTTGCCGTTGGTTATGGCATTAAGAAGCTACAGATCATGCTTACTATAGTGGATGATCTTGTTTCGGTCGATACCCTTATAGAGGAGCACCTCACAGTGGAGCCACGCAACGAATACATTCAGAGCTGTGACATTGTTGCATTCAACAAAATTTAAATCCTCACCGTTTAGTTCCAAAACTGTTACACTGCCATTTTTGGCAATGTTATCAACCTTTTCCCGTGCTTTCCCCTCTATAATGTTATATATTTTTGTTTTTGAGCAGTTCTTGCTACTGCTTAATGGATGAGGATGTTTCATGTTTTGATTTAGTTCCAGTTTGTTTTGGATCTCTACCGTGAATTTTAATTCAAGCATAACGAAATATATATATATATATATTTTAAATGTAACAATAAAAATAATATAATAAATATAATTCCAGGGACCGATATTTAGATAAAAATAATATTTAGATTAAAAATATGTAACCCTAAAAATAATAAGATAATTTAATTTTTGACCTTTATATATTTTAAAATTTATCTTAATTTTAAAAAAGAATTTTTAATATTTAAATATTTTATCAATTATTTTTCTTTCTCGGTACCGAATCATCGCCTTTAGTAAGTCGAAGTTGCGTAATTGTCTTGTTGGTTCATCAATTTTATATAACTAATTTACAAGTCAAATACCTCATGCATGGAAGATGTAAAGTATTTTCTAAAAGAAAAAGAATTAAAAATGCAAGAATCTATAAAATTATAAAAGATGTAAAGTGTTGTTACAGCAATGTTACTGATAAAAGAACTCCAAGACCAGGACAAAGTAATTTAGACAAATTAAACAAATCTGAAGACGGAAGAAATAACCCATTCTTCTTGAGAAGGGATATTAAGATCAAAATCCAACATCTTCTTGGAACGAGCTTGTTCAGCATCTTCAGGCAATGATCCAGGTAACATCGTTCCGGTGACACACTCTAATTAACTTCACCACACGATTCTTGTTTGGGTTTTGGTTGCACCGACTCCAACTTGGGCGGATTCTTCGGCCGATGGTAGGTTTAGTGACCACCGAGTGCCTGACCAGTTGTGAGAGTCTTGCAGGGCCGTGGTTGGGGGCGCAAACTGCGCGACCGCGGAGGTCCCAAAAAAATATATAATAGCGTTTTACCAATAAACGCCATTATTATTATTACGGCTTTATTGATAAAACGTCATTATAGATAGATTTATTGTGGCGTTTGTTAAGAAAACGTCACTATTATTGTCCTGAAATCGAATATATCTAAAAAATAGGACCCTTTATACGAATTTATACAGAACCCCCGAAAACCCTACCACTCCCTGGAGTCTTGCCACATATCTCACATGGATGCAGGCTATTCATCACCTTAGCTTTCTTCATCGATCTTCCACGCAAGGACCTGGATTTGGACTTGTTGCAATCTTGAGTTCCAAACCTATCTATTTCCATAAAATCTCTCACTGGGCTCTCACCATCGCCAATTCCCTCCGTTGTGGTGTCTTCAATCTGTCTCTTCTTCTTTGTTTCCATGTGAGCGTAATAAACCCTCTTCCTCGTATGCTGGCACAACAACTGCACCGACGAAAAACGTTCGTTGCAAACTAAACAACCAAAACCCTCATCTTCATCTTCTTCCGGAGAAGGTGTTCTTTGAGCCCTACATTAACTGTAGATCCGATGATGGCCATACAGTGCCTTGTTCGACTCAAACCCTTTGCCGCCTCCCTCCATAACCTCAGCTTTGTGGGTGGTTTTCCGAACGGAGATAACAAAGGAAGCTGCGGCGGAATCACTATCAGAGTCGGTCATCTCACTGGAATAAGGAGAAATTACATTACATACATTTTCTACCACTTTTAAGTTATGATTCCAATAAATAAAAATAATATACATCATTTATTTTATACCTGTCATCAATTTGAATCATTTTTATTTTTTTACCTTAAATATTAAACATAAAAAATTATAATATTGACATAAATCGATTGATCTTAATGTTAAAAGATGATTGAGATTTTAAATTCGAGCACTAACTAATATCATGATATTTAAACGGTTATTATCAAATAATTAAGGATTTTTAAAGCAAACACCAAATCGATGTATGATTTTTATTCTAGGTGACAAACTTTTCAAATTTTAAGATAAAATAGATTCAAAAAAATTTAAGAGGTGAAAATAAATTTTTAATAAAAATGTATAAATAATTAAAAAATATATAATATTTTTAATAACAAACGTACCCTAAATATTAACAACAGAAAATATTATCTTAAACGTTAGATTACGCACTTTCGTGAAATTAATAGTTAAAGACGCATAGAAATGTCTTTGTACCGTTAAAAAAAATCAAAGTGCCACTTTTATTATTTTTTCTTTTAACGTGATCTTATATTATTATTTTTTTTAATGTGGTTCTTTAACTCATAAAATAAATTTAATTAGGTATTGTGACTAATATTTTTTTGTAATTAGTCGTTATGATGTTAGCAGAGACGGAACTCTCTTAGGGCTCAAAGGGGCTAGACTCATGTTAAAATTTATATATTTAATATAATTTTAGTTTAATAGTATTTTAGTTTATGTAAAATTAAATATTTAATCAAATAGGAGTCGAAATAAAGAATGATAAGTCCGCGTTCTCAAATTTTTTGTCTAATTACAATTTAAGTCATTGTAAGTTTAATTATTAGACAAATTAGAAGTTGTATTTTGAGTTTTGAGTTTTGAGTTTTTTTAAATTTAGAGTGAATACAAGGCAATATATATATATATAAAGACTTTCAACTATTTGGCAATTAACGCTCATACCCCTACATACGTGCTTGAACTCGGGACCTCAATGATAACAACAATCCCTTAATAAAAATAGTTTATTATTTCGGCCTTACCAATATTTAATTCTGGCTCCGTCCTTGGTCGTTAGCGTGACAATTCATTCTACTGATATGACGATCCACAATGTTGATGTGGTAGTCCACGGTAGTTAATAACGTGACAATGACACGTTAAATTAACTAAATTATTAACTCAAACATGTCAGATAAACTGTCACATCAACATCATAGATTGTCATATCAACTACCAGGTTAACACTTTAATAGTCAACAAAAAAATTGATTAAAAGATTACATTAAATTTATTTTTTGAGTTAGAAGATCACATTAAGAGATAAAATAATATAAATAGTGTGAGAGTCGCCTTATCTTTTGCCTAAAAATATAGAAACGACCGATGTCTTTTTGCCAAATTAATATAATTTATGAAACTTATTTGATATTCAGCTTCCCAAGTGTTTACTTACTTAAGGGTGTGTTTGGTTGGGGGAATGTGAGATTCTCATGGGAATAGAATCCACATTTCCCCATTTGGTTGGTCGGGAATGTCATTCCCGGTAATCTTACATTACCAATATTGAATTTTTTAGGGTATATTACTGTGAATGTCATTACCTCCCTTTCCTTAGATATTGTTGGATTACTGGCGTTTTAGACTAAAAGGCCCTTAAATATTTTTTCAAAAATATAATTATTCTATCATTGAATAATAAAAATTCTATGAAGGTTAAATTACAAATTTATCCTTAAACTATTTTAAATTTACAAAAAAAATCTATAATTAAAATTTTATATGAAGTTAAGGGGTTAAAATAAAATTTTACCTTTTCATTAAACCTTTTATTTTTCAATTTTGTAAAAAAATAATATAAATTTTATGAATTTAATTTTTTTTAAAGAAAATATATAAATATTTTCCAACTTGCTAAAAACAATATATAATAAGGACAATTTGGTCAATATACATTCCAATAATCTTTTATTCCTTTAACCAAACACGGTAATATTATATTCCTGCTAAACCAACCAAACACAAAATACAACATTCCAAGTAATCCTATTCCCTGGTAATCTTTTATTTCTACTGGTAATCTTTTATTCCCACTGGTAATCTTACATTTCGTGAACAAAATGCACCCTGAGTCTATTCTTCAGCACCAACAGTTAAAAGCATGTAAAAATAAATAAAAAAATAAAAACCGGCCCTATTTTTCCGGCAACACTTTCGAAATAATGTTCTCGAATTTTTTATTTAACGATATAACGTACTCTCAAGATTAATTGCTCAAATAGAGCGAATTGTACAGTGTTGGTCGTAGGTCGCCATGCCTTCTGGGCGACCTATGGCGTGGCAGCTTCCCAGCATAGGTCGCCATGCACTTGTAGGTCGCCATGCATGCCAGGCGACCTTGTCCTGCGCCCTGCTCCCCGCTGCATGCTCGCCTGCTCCCCACTGCATGCAGGCGACCTCTTCCGACGTGCATGGCGACCTCTTCCGACGTGCATGGCACATGCAAAGCTTCATCCTCTCACCACAGCTCGTAGCAAAGCTTCATCCTCTCGCCACAGCTCGTATAGAACACTTTTGTCGTGATTTCATTGTTGCATGCATGAGGGAGACATGGGTGAGGGAGGCAGAGCCACCTTTGTTGTGATTTCAGCAGAATCACGGAGGAGTTCGAGCCGCTTGCATGGCGACCTACAAGGTCGCACCAAGTGTATGGCGACCTATGATCTCGTTTGGCTTGTATGGCGACCAATCCATGCACTGTATAATTCACACCATTTGAACAATTATTTCTTGGACAACATTATCACGTGAATTGTTTTTTTTCACAGCAATATCTCGTGAGTTTTGCCTGTTTTTCCTGACAATTATAATGGTATTTGGTTCTTAAATGGGTTAAATAATTTTTGAGAATAAAATTTTGGAGAAATAAGAAATAAAAACGTTGTAGATAAAAAAAATAAAATTTTAAAATTACTAATAAATATCATTATTTTAATCATTTTAGCTCACATTTTTCACCTGAATAATGTTTGAAAATTCTAATTTTAATCATTTAACTTTCATTCTTTTCATGTTTAAATCATGAATTTATAAAAAGAAATTGAGAGCAAAGTAAACCCTATTTTTCAGATTCCCTGATTCATTATTCATCGTCCCTATTTTCCTTTTTTTTTCAAAGTATTATTTTGTTCATTTAATTGGTATTTGATAATTACTTTTTTAGATAATTTTAATCAATGATGTTTAAATTGGAAACAAACGGCGCATTGCGTTAGTCAACGTTGCATAGTTGCATCAATTTTATAAAACTATTTTACAGGTCAAATACCTCATGCATGCATACAAGATACGCAAGAATCTATAAAATTATAAAAGATGTAAAGTGTTACAACAATTTTACTGATAAAAGAAAGCAAAGACCAGGACAAAAGTAATTTAGACATATTAAACAAATCTGAAAATTAAGGTTTTGGTTCAGTTTAACCAGAAGAAATAAGTCATTCTTCTTGACAAGGGATGTTAAGATCGAAATCCAAGATCTTCTTCGGACGAGCTTGTTCAGGCAATAATCCAGGCAACATAATTCTGGTGACGCACTCTTTAACTTCAGCAATGGATTCTTGTTTGGGTTTTGTCTGCACTAACACCGCCTTGGGCGGATCCTTCATCCGGTGGTACGTTTTGTGACCACCGAGTGCCTGACCGGTCGTGAAAGTCTTGCCACATATCTCGCAGGGATGCAGGCTATTCATGGCTTTAGGTTTCTTCATCCGGACCCTGGATTTGGACTTGTTGCCAAACCTATTTATTGCCGTAAAATTTCCCACCGGGCTATCGGTACTATATGCAATTCCCTCCGTTGAGGTGTCTTCAATCTTTCTCTTCTTCCTTGTTTCCGTGTGAAGGGTTGCAGGGCCGTAGTAAGCCCTCAAGGGCACCGCATCGTGCATTACATCGTCGTCACTGGCGGTTTTCTTCAACTCACTTTCTCCAGTTGGAGGCCAGTTGCGGTCATTGACGGTGATCTTAGAGTTGCTTTCCAGAGACATTGTAGGTTGCCGGACGCCATCGGAAAGCGTTTCACGATGGATTCTCATATGCTGGCACAACAACTGCATCGACGAGAAACTTTTGCTGCAAACAAAACAGCCGAAACCGTCATCTTCGTCTTCTGCCGGAGAAGGTTTTGTTTGAATCTCGACGCGGCTGGTTTCAGTTTTTGACCTAGCCCGATACTGACCGTGGATCCGAAGATGGCCATACAGGGCTTTGTTCGACTCAAACCCTTTGCCGCAATATGTACAGAATCTGAATCTTGAATCTTGAGGCGCTTCACCGCCTCGCCCCATAGCAACCTCGGACTCAGTTTTGTGGGTGGTTTTCAAGTAGTTCCGAACGGAGACGACAAAGGAAGCGGCGGTGGAATCACTCTCGGTCTCTGAGCCAGACATCTCGCTCTTCTCTTCTTAACGATCACAACTGACGATAAAAGAGAAAAAAGAACACCGTGTGTATATCTATACACTCTCGCTCTCTACATATATAGTGGTAAAACCCTAGTTTGTGTAGGATTTAGGGATTGTTTCAAAATTAAAGAAAGCTTAACTTGCAAGTAACTTTTAAGGAAGTGTTTTCTTTGAAAATCTGACTCCGTTGTGACAGTAAGAATCTTGAATTAAGAGATAAGTATAGAGAAAGGTAGTTAATCTAGGATTGTGTTTTACAGTATATATAGGAAACATGGAGAAATTATTTTTTTTATTTAAAAAAAAGGTATATTTTCAACTAATAAAAATAATATATATCATTAATTTTATACATGTCATCGATCCAAAACATCTTTATTTTGTTTACTCTAAATATTAAACAAAACAACGTCGGTGCACATTCTTGCCTCCTTAATGGATGTATGGAACTAAAAAGATATGGGGTAAATTTTATTATATCTAGTTAAACTTTACTCTTTCTCTTATTTTATTTATTGTACTTTCAAATTTTTTAATTTACTTTTTGAATTACTTCTATTTTTATGACTCTAAATTATTTTATTATTATTTTCGTATGATGTGGTAATTTTTTATTATTATTTTATATAAAAATAATTTAAAATATAAAATTAAAACAAAAGATGGTCGGATGTCATCGCAACCGCCATCAATGGTGACCGTTCGGTCCCAAATTTCATGGGTTGTTCTGGTTCGATACTTTGAGTCCGAATTCGACCTTCATTTAGTCGGAACTTTTTTCTAAAGTCCATGAATTGTTGATCGAAAGTGAGGAAGCCGGAATGTTTCAATCAAGATTTACAGATTTTGAGATATTTTTCGATAAAACAACCACCAGATTCGGATTCAGGGGGTCAAGGTGAACCGACCCATTAAATTTGGGACCGAACAACCACCATCTACGGCAGTCGACGATGGCGTCCGACCACATTCTATTTTATTTTATATTTACATTATTTTTATATTGAATTATAATAAGAGAATACATGTCATACAAAAATAATAATAAAACAATTCAAAATGATCAAAACATGAAGAGTTTAAAAGTTTAATAAAAAATAAAAAAAATGAAAGTAAAATAAGAGAATAAAATTCAGTGAGAAATTGTATTTTTAACCCAAAAATATAGACTTATCTTTAGGAAAAATATTAAAGTACCCAAAGCCAAAAAATAACAATGATTAGGTATTCATTTGACTATTTTTCATTCAAGTCTAATAGGATCAATAAAAAATAATACATATAAGAAATCTTTAAGTTTCGAAACAGCAGGATCCGTGGCGCAATGGTAGCGCGTCTGACTCCAGATCAGAAGGTTGCGTGTTCGATTCACGTCGGGTTCAATGTATTTTTGAATTCGAAAAAGGTTTGATTCTCCGCCGCAATTCCCACGGCTGCAATCACCTTAAACTGCTCCACTCTGAAATCTCGAAAACTTTTATTTTTCGACTGTTTAAAAACCTTAAATTTGCCATAACTACTGGATCCTAGATCTTGGTATCTGACCAAAATCCGCCATTGCCACCACACACGGAGCTTTTATATATATTTAGAGAGAGAGAGGGAGATTTATGAATTCTCGAAATCATTTCCCAAAATTCTAACCCCAAAAGAAAATGGGCCCTCCGAAGAAACACTTCATCCCTTTCCTCATCCTCCTTGTCTTTTGCATCCTCCTCCTCCTTTACTCCCCTCACCCGAATTCCATCTCTACCCAAACACTTCCTCTAAATCCCCAGTCTATCGCCACCACCAGAGCCGCCTCCGCCATCCGATCATTTTCCCTCTCTATCAAAGTCCTCACTTTTAACCGCCTCAATTCCCTCACCCGCTGCCTCACCTCCCTTTCCAAAGCCCACTACGACCCCGACCTCCCAGTCCACCTCCACATCTTCATCGACCACTTCCCTAACCAATCCAAATCCGACATCAACCTCAAACTTAATGAGTCACTCGGAGTTCTGCGGTTCATTGACGGGTTTGAGTGGAAATGGGGTCAAAAGATCGTTCATTACAGAACCGCCAATGTGGGTCTTCAGGCTCAATGGTTAGACGCCTGGTGGCCTATTTCTGATGATGAGTTCGCCTTTGTCGTGGAAGATGATTTGGAGCTTTCTCCATTATATTTTAAGTATTTGAAAGCTTTGATATTGAATTTTTATTACAATTCTTCCAATTTTAGTCCTTATGTTTATGGAGCTTCCCTTCAGCGACCAAGGTTTGTTCCAGGTAATTTTTTCTTCTGGAATTCCTTTCATTTTTGGTAGTTTAGGCCGAACTTTTCCTTTTGCTTAGCTAGAAATGAATGGTTGTTATTGTTTGATGAACAATTCTGAAGTTGCCTTTCGTTTTAATCATATAAAATAGTTTACTGATGATTGGATTTAGTTATTTGTTCAGTTTTAGAAGATTTAGTTTTTTAATAGAGAGAACTGCTTGTAAATTGCTAGGGTAATCAATCCACTGCTTGTAAATCGCCTCTGCTTTGTCGTCGCAGATGCGGGTATCATGTAAGAAGAAATTGTTATGAAAACAACATTATTTTCAAAGAAAAACACATCCCATTCTAACCGTCGAAATAGCAAGATTATTGACTCAACTGCCACTAAACATGATCCTTTTTTTCCTTTCTTTCTTTTAGAAATTTCTATTTTCCCTCATTATTTGCTTGCATCTCCAGGTAAACATGGGAACAAGATGCTACTGGAGAGTACCACGGGACTTTTCTTCTACCAACTGGTTGGCACTTGGGGCCAGCTTCTCTTTCCAAAGCCTTGGAAAGAGTTCAGGTTGTGGTATGATGATCACAAGGCGAAAAACATCAAGCCATTTCTTGATGGGATGGTAAATTTATGTTGTTTTAGCTCTTTTCTTCGTCTTTCCTTGTTCATATATTTGATGTTATTTTACTTTAATAAAATCTAAAAACTATATACAGGTTACCACGGGTTGGTACAAAAAGATGGGAGAAAGAATATGGACTCCTTGGTTCATTAAATTTATTCATTCTCGTGGCTATTTTAATATCTACACGAAGTTTCCAGATGAGAAATCACTTAGCGTCTCTCACAGGGATGTTGGTGTTAACTACGGAAAAACAGCAGGGCCAGATTCTCAACTGTTGGATGCAAATTCTTTTGATTCCCATTTTCGAGAAATGAAATCTTTGAGTTCTATGAAGTGGTATGACTTCTGTTTCAGGGAAGTAGTTCCGGGAAGAATGGCAAGGCACTTGAATGATCTGGAGTCTATTCTTCCCTCAGTGCAGGCCAAGGAAACCTTTCTGCTTGTTAGCCTATTTGGGGTGTCGGAGACAATTACTAGAAACCTTCTTTGCAACTTTGAGAGCCAAAATATTTGGAATTACATTTTGATCGGCCCTGCAACTGACTTTATGTTTGATCTTGCTCGAAGGGGACATCCTGTGATTGATGCAGACCGATTTCGCAACAGTATAAGATCATCTGAATCAATGAGAATTCTAGAGTCAAACGAAAGGTTTATGAATGAAATTCTATTGAAGGCTTATGTTGTCAAAAAAGGTTTAGAATTTGGTTATAATACTTGGGTATTGGATGGAGACATGGTTTTTGTCAATAATAACCTGTTTCATGAGTCTATTGATCCGACAGACTTCTATGCAGGAGAGAGCTTGGACGTTTTTTTTGTCAAGCACTCACCTACTACTCACGAAATATGGACTGATGATTTTCTGTATTATATTGGAGTCGTGGTGGTTAAAGCTTTGCCGCCAGGAGATGGCAGAAATTTCGCATCTGTAATGACAAAACAATTGAAACAGAAGGGAATTAGATATAAGCGAATTGATGAGAAAAGCCTGGGCATGAAAATCGGTAACCAAAATCTCAATCAAACCTTGGAGACTAATAAAAACGTGGTTTACTGGGATAAAGAGTTGGACATGAATTCCATTCAGAAGCAGCTTCAAGAAATGAGTCTATGGGTCATAGATACTGACTCTTCCTGCAGAGCTGTAGTTTGTCACAAGTCATAACAGTTACAGAAATGTTCAGAAGCATTGCAGGCAATCAGTAGTTAAAGTATGGCAACACATTTGATCACTTTTGATGCATGTGCTATGAATCAATATGATGATGCTAAATGAGCTTTAAGAGATTATGTCTCGGCTGAAGGAGGTGTTGGATTTAAGCACGGTGAGATTGAACACATAAGCGTCTCTAGATTGGAATATGTATGAATTTTTTAAACTGAGAAAGCTTGGTTTTGAGGAGGCCAAGGCTGTTGGAATCTATTTTGTGAGTTCCCCAAATTCTTTTAAAGGCTTATAATTGGAACCTATGTTTTTTTTTAATCTTTTGGTTTTAGGCTCTGGACCCTTAACAAGCAATTATATCATTGATGCATCTATACTTTACTATGTTGGAAATTAGACCCGAATTGGAGCTTTTGAAAGAAAATAACACTGCAGTTTACTCGTTGTGAAATGTGGTGTTTATATTTGTTAAATAGTTTACTCATTGTGAAAAGTGGTGTTTCAATTTTATAGATGCTCTTAGCAGCTTTAGAATTCGGTCTGCTCTGTTTTGTGTATGATTGCTTGTTAGGTCCAATACATTTCAAAGCCCGGATGTACTTCCTTTTCTCCTCTCCGGGGCCAGCTGGTTGGTGTCACTGCGTGTCAGGACATGTTCAAAGATCACATGTATCTTTGTATTTGGTTTTTCTTCATTCTAAACGAAATCAAAGGCCTTATTAGTCGGAATTTCGCATTTTCTATCCTACGTTCTCAAACTAAACATTCATTCTAAATTGATCTTTAAACTTTTAAATGATTCAATTTCATTTAAACAACATGGAATATCAGGACTCACATGTCGGCAATGGTTTGGCCAGTGTCCTTCACTTGGTGCAGACAGAAAAACCAAAAAAAAAAAGTGAATGCTTTTAAAAACAGGGTGCGAGGACAAGAGCCCCGTCAATCCGTCATGTGGTGGAATGGAACAAACCAATTAATGAATCCACCTATCTTCAATTCATAAGTCCAGCCTTGTTGTGGGGGGGGGGGGGGCTTGCCATTGCCAGCCTTGTTGGTCAGGCAATTTAGACATGGGTACTTGATGTTTTTTTCCTTTCTTTTTGCCCTTTTTTGGTACCATTTTATATATGAGACGCGAAGTGACAAGGGCTGAGATTGTTAATATCTAATTTATTAATGGTAAAAGATAATTTTATTTTTCTTAAAAGTAACACTCGATGTGTATGTTTAAAATGACTGTATACAAAATCAAAATTGAACCCGCGTGGAATTGATACGTGTGTGTAACTATTTAGAATGAGAAAGAAGAATAAGAAAGTAGCATGTTTATTCATTTAGGCCGAAGAGTTATTGAAAGTGCGAATTCCTAGAGAAATAAATACAGTAACCGAAGAGTTGTATTCGTTCAGTAAAGAAGACGCCTTTGCCTTTTTGTCTCTCTACTCCCTACTACTCTACTACTAGAATATCTTATCTTGTTTTATCATGTATGTAATTAACTGCTAAAACAATAATATTATTTAAACATATTAGCACGGTCTGCCTGCTTACAATAGAAAACTGGGCAGAAAATCCAAACTAGGCTGCCTGTAAAACCCAAGTGCCTTTTGCCTTTTATGCATGGAAATAACTGTTTGTTACAAATAGGGTCTTTGTATTGACCAAAACCAAAAACAAAAAATAAATAGGGTTTTTTGTTGCCGCCCTTAGCTTTACCCCCATATTAAGCTCCACAAACTTTGTTTTCCTCTTTGCCTTTGCTTCCTCCTTTAAAGTCTCCTCCTTCTTTTAACCTAAATCATCCCAGCTTCCATGGAAACACAGGAGAAGAAGAAGAACATCAGAAAAGCTGCCTGCAAACTATATTTCACTATCTTATTCTTCATAATCCAAGTACGCATGCTAACTTTTGTTTCAGTAGCTAGAGTTTATTTGCTGAATCTGCCTGCCTGGCTCCCTGAATGCCATCTAAGAAGCTCGTCAAACACCGTTGGCTGCCTTCTTACATGGCATGAGGGGAGTCGTGCAGGTAGGATGAATCAAACGGCGTCAGCAAAAATGGTCGTCTCTGATAATTTTAAATTTTTATATATTTCCTTGCAATAATCTATTTTTTTAACCCCTAAGATGCATTCTTATGATAAACACTCCCTAATTAATTTTTTCTATATATGTGCGTTTGTTGGTGGTGGTGATGGGACTTAGTTCATAGGTTTTATGTCTGAAATCGTTCGTTTTGATCTGCATTGACTGAAGATAATTGTTGATGATAATGTTATTAGTTAGTTGCATGATTCAACCTTTGATTATAGATGAGACTGTGTATATTATTCAGTAGGTGAGTTGATGGATAAACTACTGGGATGATTAGACAAGACAAAGAGGTGATGATATATTAATTAATTATAATGTATCAATAAAGTAACCCATCCCCTCAATCACCCTACTAAACTTTGGAATTTATTAATAATATAAATGGCGGATTAATTATTTAAACTTATTCAAAAAAAGTGAGTGGTTAGTGGTGTTAAAAGTTTTTTAAAAATTCCAAAATTACATTATATTATTTGTTAATATGGAGTATTTTCATTTGAATACGTTATATTATTTGTTTTTTAGGTCTAAAAAGTAAACTTATCTAAAAAATAAAATAATAAAAAATCAATTTTATTTTAATATTTTAACATAGTATTTACTATCAACCATTTCATCTTTTAACTCTACTCATTGTATCTATTTTGGAAGTCTCCCGTGCGGCAGCCTAATATACGACTAAGAAAAGAAGTTATCGGTTTTGTTATTATTTTTTTAACAAAATCGATAAAAATTATCGGAAATATTATTATTTCTACTGATTTTATTATTATTGGGCGCTTTACCGGATTTGGTAATATATCCGGTAAAAAAATAATGTTTTAGGTAACGTTTTACCGGATATATTATCAAATTCGGTAAAACGCTCAATAATGTTTTGGTATAAATAATAATATTTTTGGTAATTTTTTACCGATTTTGTTAAAAAATAATAAAACTGATAATTCATTTTCTTAACCATATATTAAGGCCGCCGTACGATAGAACTTCTCCTATATTTGTAGTCAAACAAAAGTAACTTTTTAGATAAATGGGATTAGGTGAAAGTTTTGAAATCTTAATATATGAATTATCTGTCTAGCTCAGTTGGTAGAATTGAAGACTCTTAATATTGTGGTCGTGGGATTGAGTCTCACTGAGGGCAATTCATAACTGGGTCTTCTACGGAAGCTACTTTCAACATGACGTTGGGTACTTTACCTACTACCCTACCTCCCCTTATCTCATTACATATGAGAATATGATCAACTAATTTTTTGAAATCCTAATATATGTAAAGAAACGACAATAATGGTCTATATTTGTTTAAATATTTTAAATTTAAATTAATTCGATTTATAAATATTTTTAAAATCCTAATTAATGAAAGCTTTAATTAAATATTAAATCCGGTGTATGTATCATGCCTTTTTCTTTTGTCTGTATTTTCTACTTTCAATATTGTTCTAATTTATATGAGGAATAAGTAAATAAATAAAAACCTTGATCGAACGGTCAATTGCAGTGGTCCCGTAATAGGAGAGGTTATGCTGGGAGATAGAATACTATACGGCTAAAAAACGGCGTGATTGATTAAATAGGTGATCGATTAAAAGCGTTACAAGAAATGTTATATGTTTTCACTAGAAATATTATTTGTATTGATAATAATAATGGTAATAACCGGAAATACTATCGTCGTAGGTAAAATGCGCCAAAAAATATTGATTTCAACAAAATCGATTAATTACTGAAAACATTATCAACCGTATTAACATAACATATAAAGCTTATGTAACGTAATAGGTAACGCATTTTTAAAACTGATGAGGGTCTTAGAAATCTGACGATAACAAAATAGGTTATCAATATTATCAACATATTAGGTAGTACCTAAAATGTTACCAAAATTTAAGTTGATGGAGACTTATAAATCTGACGATAACAAAATAAGTTAATCACTGTAAACATTATCAACCATAATAACATAACAAGTAGCGCTTATTTAATGTAATAGGTAGCGCCTGTTTAAAGTTAATGTGACCTTAAAAATCCGACGTTAACAAAATAGGTTAATTACTTAAATTGTTATTAATATTATCAACATATTAGGTAGTGCCTAAAATGTTACCAAAATTTAAGCTGATGAAACCTTAGAAATCCGACGATAACAAAAATAGGTTAATTACTTGAAATATTATAAACCATAATAACATAACAATTAGTCATTATTTAATGTAATAGGTAGCGTCTGTTTAAAGCTGATAATGCCTTAGAAATTTAACGATAATAAAATATGTTAATTATTTACTTTATTATCAATATTACCAACATATTAAATAATACTTAAAATATTACCAAAGTTTAAGCACGATAATAGAGAGGGATAATACTTAAAAGTCAGAAAACAAGACGGACGGTATAGCCAAGTCCATGAAATGGTTGCCAAATTTGGCCTGGCATCAGTGGCATGAGAGTACCGACTCAAGAGCCTGAAACGACGACTCCAATTATTAACATCTTCCACATAATAATTAATATTGAGATTATCTTAGGCAAACCAATTGCCTCTATTTATTTTTACTATTTTTAGTTAATTATGTTTTAAAATATGGATTATATCAAATTTTAATTGTTTAAATATTTATATTGTGTCTAAAACATAGAGAGACAAAAAAAAATTCGCACTATAACTCATACTCCAATTTTGCATGAACATGTCCACTGCCACTCACTCACTCACTCATGCAGCCGAAAGTGGTATTCGAAAACAAGTTTCTAAAATGAGAGAAAAATTTTATATGCACGAACCAAGTAGCCTATGTGATAAAGAAATTATTGTTATTTTTTGAAGACCCGAATTTGAACACCATTAATGCTATGGCAGTGGCGAATCCAGAAAAATATTATTGACTCAGTCAATTACATATATAATCTTTCAATTTAAAATTTAATAACAATTAAACTAGTATAACTAAAAGTTATAAAAAAGACTTTAAAATTTATGTAAAAATACATAGTTCAGAATATAATATTTTCATCAATTAAGATGAACTCTCATTTTCAAAGAACCAAACTCATCTATGATCGAGATAAAATATACTAAATAATTTTAATTGAATAAAATATGATATGAGAGATATCTTTTAAATTTTTATTATAATCTTGTAGGTAATATTGAAAATTACTAAACAAACAACTAATAAAATCACAAGTTCGTAAGTAATTAAAGAACAAAATATAAATAAAGCAAAATATTCAAACAAATTGTAGAAAAAGATAAAAAAAAATTCAAAATCTCAGTAAAGATATTCGATTACTTTCATACTTTTAAAATAATTCTTTGAATTTAAAAAGCACATAGAGAAAAAAAAACAAGAGAAAGATAACATCATATCATATAAATTAGAAACAAACAACTCTTAATTTAAGATTTTAAAGAGGTAAAATTATAGTTAAATTTAAAATAAATTAGGACTCTAATTAATTTAATTTTAATTAAATAAAACTATAAGTAAAATTAAACATAATGAAAGTATAAAAATAAAAATCTCTTGGGCATGGGGTCAGGGCCTACCTCCGCCCCTATGCTGGGGTGTAAACATTCAATGTCGAAATGTTAAAGTTTTCTTTAAACAAATATTGCTTTGTGTTTATCCCAAATTAATAAAAAAATAATATAGATCTTTCTCATAACGTAATTATTGATATTAACCAATAAATTATTTTATCTTTTTTTCATGTCGTTTTATTTCAATGACAGATCTTCATTTTTATCCATGTAAATATATGGAAGCCAATAAAGAGAAATTTGGTGCATAACAACAACAACAACAAAACCCAATTCCCATATACAATGGGGTAAGGGGAGGTAGGGTAGTAGGTTGCCCCCAACTCCAGGTTGAGAGTAGCTTCCATGGAAGACCTACGGCATTCAGAAAATTAAAAATATAGATAAAATGCAAAACATGTATAAATAAATACATAAATACATAGTTGAACAGTATTCATATGCAGTCATAAATATCATTAATATCATATGCGCGTTTGAAATGAGAAGTAATCTATGTAAATAAATCCCTGTGAAAAAAATCTCTGCATATAGACAGAAACGTAAGACCCGACTAAATTTAAAAGTGAAGAGAATATTACACAGAAGTTCACGATAGCAAGCCCAGTTCTAAGACTTCATAAATACCAATAACAGAAACGTATAAAAAGTAGAATTCGTAGAAATTACTACAAAGACATTAAAAGAAGACAGAGATGATACACCCTAGAGATGTGACCCACACTACTCGGCTACCCTAGTCTTTAGTCTCCATACTTTCCTATCAGAGGTCATGTCCTCGGTAAGGGCTAAATCCATCAAATCAGATCTCAAGCAGTCTTTCTACTTCTGCCTTGGTAGTCCTCTCCTTCTGGCACCGTCGACTGTAATCAACTCTACCCTCCTGACCGCATCCGACGGTAGTCGCCTAAGGACATGCCCAACCACCGTAGTCTTCCTTCCCTCAATTTTTCAGAAACAGGCACCACCCCAAGGACATCTTAATAGTAGAGTTTGTTGTCATATCCCACAGAGTCCTACCGCATGTCCATCGAAACATTCTTATTTCTGCAGTCTCTATCCTCCTTACATGATCCTTCTTGGTTGCCCAACATTCTGATCCATACAACAACGCTGTTCTTATTGTCATTCTATAAAATTTTCTATTAAGTTTTAGAGGCACCTTCTATAAAAAATATTTTTTCAGTAAAAAATAATCCTATACCTTTCAATATTTTTCATCAAATCGACCACCATTTCAGTGATTTGGAGGGGGCTCGGGGATTTCAGGTGGATGAACCGATAACACTCCTCGCCGGTGGCATCTAAACCACCTAGGTCCGGCGACTTACTGACAATTTCTCTTAGAAAGTCAAAAACATTAAAGCCGTGCACGTAAACACTGGTTCCTACAATATCAAAACCAACAGAGTTAAACTAGTGTCAAGTAAAAGACCTTTGTTTAAAAGAAAGAGGGTAAAAATACACAAATGGTCTCCTGAGTATAAGATGATACTTTGTTGAGCCTCACAACTATTAAAAGTTATAAAATAATCCTTTGATTATAGGACATTGATTTGTTGAGTTATTCGACTATTAAAAATTACAAAAAGATCATTTGATAATTCATATATTTCAAACTCGTTATTTTCCGTTAAAATATGATGTCTTTTGAGTTGGATATTAACATGTTGACTGATATGATAATATTTGATCTCAAAATTGTTTGGGTTGTATTTTGTAAATCGACTTTCTATTTGCATTATGGCTTTAAGTTAATGATTGAAACATTATGTCATGTAGTCAATGCTTGAAAGCAATTAGAGTACCGATAGACATCATTAAAATATAATTTTATCACATCTCAATCACCAAGTTAATGTTCATCTCAAACGATCATCAAATTTTTAATGGAAAATAATGAATTTGGAATATATTAATAGTCTGATTACCATTTTGAAACTTTTAATTATCATAAAACTCAACAAAATATAACCTTACAATCATAATATCATTTTATAACTTTTAATAATTAAGAGACTCGAAAATAATTTCTTATAGTCATGGATCATTTGTGTATTTTACCCAAAAAATGAAAAAAAAACTCTTTCAGATTTGTTATATCAAATACTACCTTATATTCGTCCTAAATTTAATAAAAAAAAAGGCAGTCATAACCTTACTCTCATTAAAAGAAGGGTGCAAAAATATGAAACATCACTTCACCGATCACCGTTCTCTTCGGATAAATATGAGTGCAAAATCTCTCGATTTTATTTAAGCAACATTTCAGGTTCGAGTTCTTGTATATGCAAAAAATCTCTACTGAGAGACTCACCCACTAAAAACAGATGTGTGACTCAGGTCGATTCAGATTAATTAGGAAAAGCATTGGAATTAAAGTGAAAAAAAAATCCCCCGCCTTTGCTTTCACGTGAGCAATAAAAAGTGATAAACAATAAAAAAAAAGTGAGACAAATATTACCATTAATTAGAAATATTTATAGGTTAGTTAAGTTTAAACAAAAATTCAATAATAGATTTTATAAGGTTGATGATTGATAGAGAGCTATTAATAAGAGTAAACAAGTACATTAAGTTTATAGATTAAGATGTTAATCTCTATCCTTTCATATTCTTTTAAGTTTTATTTATTTTTTAAATTAGATTTAAATTTTGTTAGAATAAATTAATAGTAAAATTGTTTGACAGCTATTTATTCTTTCTCCATCGCATGCTTCGTTTCTTATTATAGATTAGGTAAAAGTGGTTGAATAATGCAATGAAAAAAAATTATTCAAATATTGCACGCGAAAAATTATTTGCTCATTTGGGGCGATTGCTACAGTGTTGTTATTGGTCGCCAAGTGCTCCGAACTATCTCTATAGGCCATGCACGCGAAAAGTTGCAGCAATCTATGGAGCACTTGACGATCTATGGAGGTCGTTCGAAGCACTTAGCGACCAATGACAACACTGTAGCAATTGCCCCAAATGAGCAAATAATTCTTCGAGTGCAATATTTCAAGAATTTTTTTCATTGCATTATTCAACCTCTTTTGCCTATAGATTGAGGATTTATTCAATAGTATTAGTTAATTTTTACTTGAATATTTTGTTACTTTTCATATTATTTTATTCTTGTATGATTATATAATAAATAAAGTGTATCTTTAATATATATATATATAAAGTGTATTTTGATATAATAATATAATTATATCAAAATATAATTATTGATTTAGTAATTATATTATGGTATATTTATTAGGAATTTTAATTATTGAGGCATATTGGACAAACATAATATAGTTACATTTTAATTTTTTTGTATTACGTTGGTTATATAAATGTAAGTGTATATTTATATAAAAACTAACTTTATAATCTGAAAATATTTAAATATTCAATAATAAAATTACTAATAAAAATAAAATTATTAGTGTTGAAAAAATGGTTTATAAATGTATATAATAATATAAAATCCTAATATATAGCAATAATAATAAGTACATTATAAGCATGGGCGTAGTCAATTATATGTGAGGGGTGTCATATGACGCTCCATTTTTTTTTTAAATTTACAAATTAATACTTTAAAATATATACATTTTAAAATTTGACACATCAAAATAATTTTGTTTATTAAATTTAACACCCTAAAATAAATATTCTAACTCCGCCTCTTATTATAAGTTGATGTTGTAAAAAATAATATATGCAAGAACTTACTTTATATACAAAGGAAAATGTAATATATTATTGTAACACAAAAAAATGTAAATTATTATATATAATTGTTGTTATAATAAAAAATCATAGACATAAACCATCGTTATTTGTATATATAACTTATGTAATTACATTAATTCTCACTCCTTTTTTTTAAAAAAAAATCTAAAAATATAATTATATGTCTTTAATTATACTACTTTTTAATGAAATTAATTTTTTTAAATATATCAAAATTATAGACCTAGATCTACTTACACTTGAGTCCAATTAGAACGTAGGTTTCCAGTTGCATAACTGAAATATTAAACTCAACGGGTGGAGTCAATTAATTTTCCCAAGCTTTGTAATTGTAATTTGTGTTGTCAAATGAGTTGCTTCCTCAAAACTGGGGAAAATATAACTTTTTCGACGCACACTCGACGTAAAAAAAACACTTCAATAGTTAAACGAATAGTTGTTACTTTTATAGGTCTCATGTTCGAACATTAGAGATTGTAGAGTATTTGAACGTTTATTGTTAAATGTGTAACATCCCAAACTAGGGGTTAGTGGCTAAATTGTAAGTTTAAGAATTTGATGAATTAAAGAATAGAAATTCGATGATTTATTTGGAAATAATTCCTAAAAGTTGTTAGTATTTATTAAAGTAGATGAAGGGCAAAATGGTCATTGAACAAAGATAATATTAAATATTAATAAATGGATATTATAATATATGAGAGATATGATTGAAGAGATAAGTTTTAGACTTATCTTCTTCATCTTCATCTTCTCTCAAACGTGAAGAGCCAGCTTGCAAAGGTGAGTTTCTTTGTTAGTTGGTTATTTGCTAAATTTATGGTTGGGTTTTGATTATTAGATAATAACTAAGCTTAAGGAAAGCTTAGGTTATCTTAAGATTGAAAGATAAAGAAGTTATGAAAGATTAAAGAAAATGGGTTTTTAAAGGAAATTTTGGAAAAGAGTTAATAAGAGATTTTAAGATGGAATTTGACTTGTCATCAAGAAGAATAAGAGATTTATGAAGTTAGAAAAGATTTATAACAAATTTGAAGTTTAGTAAGATTCTTAATTTTAAGAATCTTGATGAAATATGGAAGATAAATATGATTTATATGGACATAAGTTGGTTTCAATAATGATAGTTGAGTTTAAAGTCATAATAGGGGATTAAAATAGAAGAATTGAATGAAGAATTGATGAATTTCGGGCTTGAAATGCAATTTCTTGACAAGGTGCATCGATGCACATTCATAAGTGCATCGATGCATTCCTTTAAAAGAAAGAACATCGAATGCCTTTGATGCATCGATGCATAGCTAATGCATCGATGCATCCTTTTAAAATAAAACATCGAATGCATTTTATGCACGATGCACAAGTAGTGCATCGATGCATACCTTCATTGAAAGAGGAAATGGGCTTTTCTCTTAGCCTAAGAAGTGACAGTTTAGAATATATCAATTGGAATATTGATATGAATCTGTGTATTGTTATGTAGAGATAGAAAGTGATTCGTTTCAGGACAATTGAGGAATTAGAATCGAATCAAAGCAAAGCTATGGTGAGTGCAATTTATTTTGTACTTATTTTATTGAATTAACATTGGCTTGTGATGAGCCAGTGATGGAGTTACTATGGTAAGAAGTAACTTCTAAATTGTTATGTGATTACCATGTATGCATTAATACATAGAAATTGATGGATGCTATGTTATATGATTTATATGCTTAAGTGAAAATGCAACATGATATATGTTATTTGACATGACATGCATGGTTACATGAAAGAAAGCTATGTGACTACATGTATATGTGAAAGAAGCTATAAGCTTATATGCACATGTGATATATGTGATATGAATTACATGAAATGATTTACATGAATACATATATATATATATATAATACATGTGATATGATATGAGATATATGGTTACACATACATGTGGTATGTGACAGAAGAGAAAGAACAAGTGATACGAAATGTATAAATAAATGCCCATAGTATATGATACGAGAGCTATAGGTATAGTTGGCATGCCAAGAGTCGAGGGTTTTACCTATGTCTTCGAGACATATGAACAGTATACCTATGTTCTAAGGAACATATGGACAGTTTACCTAGGTTCTTTGGGACCTATGGACAGTTGCCGAGGTTCTTTATGACCTCTGGATAGTTACCGGGGTCTGTGTGACCTCTGGATAGGTCCTTCGGGACATTTATACGAGTTGTGGTGACAACATTAGTGCACAACCTCAATGTACTCACATACCTCTATTCTCAATAATATACATGGGCAATGAAATTGAAAGACAAATGAAAGTGAAAGTGATAAAAGAAGGTAAGTTGCATGTGTGCATGACCTGATTGTATATTGTTATCATACCATATATTCATGCATATTGATATGTAGTGATTCAATGATATGAATGCACATACATGAATTATATGTGTTATATGATGAGTATATGGTAAGTGGAAAGGATTATTGATAGTGTTTGTATATGTATGTCTTTTATTTATATGAAATGATATATGGTTATATTATATGTTTTATATGCCTCTCTAAGTCTATGACTTAGTGTGTAAGTGATTTACACGTATGTACCAAGAACGAGAAGTGAAAGAATAGAAGTGGCAAAGACAATATCACTACTAAAAGATCAGATCAGAAGTATTTGACAAAGTATGTATTTGGTTATGTATAAAGTGTTGGCATGTAATAAATCATTAAGTACGAGCACTCTGATCAAGTCTGTATTTTGTTTTAAATAAAGTTTTAAATTTCCCGGGATTTTTCTTAAGAGTCAAGATTTGAAAAGTCAATGTGACACGTCGGACTCGTATCCGGGTCGGGTATGGGTTGTGGGTGTTACATTTAATGGTATCAGAGCTACAGTTTAGCCGATTCTAGGCTAAAAAAACGAAGTCAAAAGTGTTTTAAAAAGTATACATGCCAACGAAATAGTGAAAACTTCTGATCTGATAGAAAGTAAGTATACTGTTTTGCTAATAGAATGATATGATTGTATTTTATTAGATGTCTGGACAAGACAACTCCCGAGACGTAGCGGGAAATGATAGATTAGCTGAAGGTAGTAATTCACCTGCCCTGGCCAGGCAAGGTGAAGGACAGACACTTTCTGGAGTGCCTGTGCAAGACCAAGACGTTTTCTTTAGAACGTTAGACGCGGTGTTGATGCGTTTCCAATCTCCTGCTCCTTCCACTCCAAGAAGGAATATATCAAAAGATTTAAAAGGATTAGGAGCTCCTGAATTCAAAGGTGAAGTTGAGGAGTCCTGTTGAAGCGGACTTTTGGCTCAATGACGTAAAGATTATGCTAGATGGACTTCATTGTTCTGATATGGAAAAGTTAGACGGAGTAGTCTCCTTGCTTCGTGGACAAGCGAGAATATGGTGGACGAACGTTACTCTAAGAATGACAAGTGACCAAGTGACCTGGTTCTTGTTTTTAGAAGAGTTCAAACACAAGTATATAGGAGACCAGTTCATCAAGCAAATGAAACAAGAATTCTTGAATCTGAAGCAATTGGATCACACTATATATGAATATGAGTGTGAATTCAATAAGTTGAGTCGTTTTGCGGCTGAGTTAGTTCCAACAGAAAAAGATGCACGCGAATGGTTTGTGGAGGGCTTACGCCCGAGATTAAAGGAGATGTTGATTGTGTTAAATCTGTCCTCGTTTCAAGAGGTAGTGAATCGTGCAAAAGCTCTTGAAAGAGCTCAGAATGAACGTTATGGGGATCAAAGAGTTCAATCTTTTAAAAGAACGGGGCCTTCATCGAGTTTAGTATCACCCAAAAGAAGTAGAGATTCTGGTTTTCGATCTCAAGCACGGTCAGAGTCGATGACATCCTCCGCTAGAGGTTCAAGTCAGATGAGAGATAGACAGACTCAATTTGTAGTCTGGTGATGGAAGAGCACAATTGAGACATTGTCAGAATTGTGGAAGATATCATTGTGGGATATGTAGAATTAAATCTGGAGCTTGTTTCCGATGTGGGGAAATAGGACATTTCATGAGAGATTGTCCATTGAAGGACAGAGAGCTTGCACAATCAGAACGATCTGTTTTGATGTCTCAAAGAGGTAGGGGTAGAGGTAGAGAAAGAAATCAAACAGAATCTTCTACTCAACAGGAGATGCGCTCCACTGCTAGAATATATAATCTTAATGATAATGAAGACAGTGAGGACCCAGAATTAGCAGGTATCTTTCGGTTGTATAGTAAATGCGTTATGATATTGGTTGATTTAGGCTAGCATAATTACATTTGAATAGTAAATTGATGAGAGAAGTACTAATTTAGTTATAAGTTAATTGTAGTAGTTTTATTGATATAAACCTATTAAGGTATAGTGTTCAGGTAAATAAGATTTATGGTTACTTGAGTGGATTAAATAGCGTATGAGAACATGAGAAAATATATGGTTTAGTTATGCTATAAGGAAATCTTGATAATGAGGAATAAATATAGAAAGATATGAGAATGATAGAGTTTAAAGAATCAAGTAGGATAAATGTTATAAGTGGTGTTAGATTATTTATAGCATGAGTGAAAGAGATATGTATTGAGTAATTAAAGAGGAATGTATATAAGGATTGCTTCATATTGTTATAAAGTGAAAATTCGAGGACGAATTTCTTAAGGAGGGGAGAATTGTAACATCCCAAACTAGGGGTTAGTGGCTAAATTGTAAAGTTTAAGAATTTGATGAATTAAGTAGAAGAATGGAATAATTCGATGATTTATTTGGAAATAATTCCTAAAAGTTGTTAGTAATTATTAAAGTAGATGAAGGGCAAAATGGTCATTGAACAAAGATAATAAATATTAATAAATGGGTATTATAATATATGAGAGATATGATTGAAGAGATAAGTTTTAGACTTATCTTCTTCATCTTCATCTTCTCTCAAACGTGAAGAGCCAGCTTGCAATGTGAGTTTCTTTGTTAGTTGGTTATTTGCTAAATTTATGGTTGGGTTTTGATCATTAGATAATAACTAAGCTTAAGGAAAGCTTAGGTTATCTTAAGATTGAAAGATAAAGAAGTTATGAAAGATTAAAGAAAATGGGTTTTTAAAGGAAATTTTGGAAAAGAGTTAATAAGAGATTTTTAAGATGGAATTTGACTTGTCATCAAGAAGAATAAGAGATTTATGAAGTTAGAAAAGATTTATAACAAATTTGAAAGTTTAGTAAGATTCTTAATTTTAAGAATCTTGATGAAATATGGAAGATAAATATGATTTATATGGACATAAGTTGGTTTCAATAATGATAGTTGAGTTTAAAGTCATAATAGGGGATTAAAATAGAAGAATTGAATGAAGAATTGATGAATTTCGGGCTTGAAATGCAATTTCTGGACAAGGTGCATCGATGCACATTCATAAGTGCATCGATGCATTCCTTTAAAAGAAGAACATCGAATGCCTTTGATGCATCGATGCATAGCTAATGCATCGATGCATCCTTTTAAAATAAAAACATCGAATGCATTTTATGCACCGATGCACAAGTAGTGCATCGATGCATACCTTCATTGAAAGAGGAAATGGGCTTTTCTCTTAGCCTAAGAAGTGACAGTTTAGAATATATCAATTGGAATATTGATATGAATTTGTGTATTGTTATGTAGAGATAGAAAGTGATCCGTTTCAGGACAATTGAGGAATTAGAATCGAATCAAAGCAAAGCTAAGGTGAGTGCAATTTATTTGTACTTATTTTATTGAATTAACATTGGCTTGTGATGAGCCAGTGATAGAGTTACTATGGTAAGAAGTAACTTCTAAATTGTTATGTGATTACCATGTATGCATTAATACATAGAAATAGATGGATGCTATGTTATATGATTTATATGCTTAAGTGAAAATGCAACATATATATGTTATTTGACATGACATGCATGGTTACATGAAAGAAAGCTATGTGACTACATGTATATGTGAAAGAAGCTATAAGCTTATATGCACATGTGATATATGTGATATGAATTACATGAAATGATTTACATGAATACATATATATATATATATATATATATATATATATATATATATATATATATATATATATATATATATATATATATATATATATATATATATATAATACATGTGATATGATATGAGATATATGGTTATGCATACATGTGGTATGTGACAGAAGAGAAAGAACAAGTGATACGAAATGTATAAATAAATGCCCATAGTATATGATACGAAAGCTATAGGTATAGTTGGCATGCCAAGAGTCGAGGGTTTTACCTATGTCTTTCGAGACATATGGACAGTTACCTATGTTCTAAGGAACATATGGACAATTTACCTAGGTTCTTTGGGACCTATGGACAGTTGCCGAGGTTCTTTATGACCTCTGGATAGTTACCGGGGTCTGTGTGACCTCTGGATAGGTCCTTCGGGACATTTATACGAGCTGTGGTGACAACATTAGTGCACAACCTCAATGTACTCACATACCTCTATTCTCAATAATATACATGGGCAATGAAATTGAAAGACAAATGAAAGTGAAAGTGATAAAAGAAGGTAAGTTGCATGTATGCATGACCTGATTGTATATTGTTATCATACCATAGATTCATGCATATTGATATGTAGTGATTCAATGATATGAATGCACATACATGAATTATATGTGTTATATGATGAGTATATGGTAAGTGGAAAGGATTATTGATAGTGTTTGTATATGTATGTCTTTTATTTATATGAAATGATATATGGTTATTATATGTTTTATATGCCTCACTAAGTCTATGACTTAGCGTGTAAGTGATTTACACGTAGGTACCAAGAACGAGAAGTGAAAGAATAGAAGTGGCAAAGATAGTATCACTACTAAAAGATCAGATCAGAAGTATTTGACAAAGTATGTATTTGGTTATGTATAAAGTGTTGGCATGTAATAAGTCATTAAGTACGAGCACTCTGATCAAGTCTGTATTTTGTTTTAAATAAAGTTTTAAATTTCCCGGGATTTTTCTTAAGAGTCAAGATTTGAAAAGTCAATGTGACACGTCAGACTCGTATCCGGGTCGGGTACGGGTTGGGGGTGTTACAAAATGATTGAAAATATTCAAAACATATACTACCGTTTGTGAGCACCGAAACACATTAAATTAATTTTAAAAAATTTGATGTGTTAAATAATATTGATATCATATCATTTCAGACTAGGCTTATTGATCACATATCTAATGCCCATTGATATCAAATTGTCAATTAATAGTATTTTGTATTGATCATAGTATAATTTTGAAATAAATATACATGTTAAATTCAATATTTGAACATACATTATCTTATATTTACCTTTGATTTTATCAAAATATATTATATTATCTTATTTTAATTTTTGATTGATTAAAATTAATAAATTCAACTAATTGTTGATAGTAACAATGGAATCCATCGTCGAATTTTCCGCTTCTATCGTCGCTACTTTCCTCATCTTATTCTATTTCCGATGCAAGTAGAAAGGTGGGTCCGTCGCCGACAAAATTTTCCGGCGATTGAGATAGTCTTGGGAAAAAACATATATGGATAAAGAAGAACATTTGCAACAATTGTCTTTTTCCATCATTTTATAAAACCTCAAGCCTCGTCAAAATCCCCATTTCCAAATACCCGTTAATCAAAACATTGTAAATAAAAAAAACCAGGCCTCCCATTGATAATTTCTTCATGTTTTCAAAGGCAAAAAGATTTGCAAAGCACATTGATAACAAAAAGAATTCCATATGAGGACAAGAGTGTAAACCTGAAGAGTAAGGGCAAGGATTGGCAGCTATGAAAGTAAAAAGAAAATGAAGTAGAGAAAAATGGTGGGAGGAAGCCAAAGAGAAGCGGTGGTGGAGCTTGGATTTGAGAAAATGAAAGGTATTGGGGTTAAGGGTATCTTATTTTTAAAAATTATTTTCCTTTTTAATTATTTTTACTTGTATTTTAATGATTAACAAATGTTTATTTAATTAATGTCTAACATCGTTTAAAATTTAACGGTGGAATGATTAAAAAAATAATAATGTATAAAGTCCACTAAGCAAATTGAAAAAATTGAAAATACGACGAGTGAAATAGGATAGAGAATAAAATTCAGTGAGTAAGCGTGTAATTTACACAAAAATGAATGATGTTTTAATTGTTGGTGATGATAAATAATAAATGATATAAAATTTTAAATTAAAATATTATAATTAATTTTAAATACGAATGATCAAAATGAAAATAAAGCGTAACATTAAGTATGATTAAGAAAATAGACATAATGATAAAATTAACCCTCAACATTTACACAAATAACCTTTAACTCCTTTTTTTTGTGAAGCATTATAATTAGGGATGGCAAAAAAACCCGAACCCGACGGGGAAAACCGAAAACCGAATTAAACGGGTCGGGTTCGGGGATGATAAACGGGGACGGGAAAAACCCATTTATTTTAAACGGGGACGGGGACGGGTTTGGTAATCCCCGCCCCGATTACCCGATTACCCGCCCCAATTACCCGCCCCGATACCCGACCCGATAAATATTAAAAATAATTATTTATATATATATATATATATAATATTAATAAATTTAATTTAAAAAAAAATATATTTAATTTAAATATATATATATACCCGGCCCGATTCCCAGCCCAATACCGACCCAATACCCGACCCAATACCTGGCCCAATACCCGTTTAAATAATCGTTTGTGCTAAACGGGGATACCCGTTTCCCCGCGGTTTTCCCCGATTACCCGACGGGGATCCCCGTTTAAATCCCCGCGATTTTTTAAACGGGGACGGATACCGGTTTTTTAAACGGGAACGGGGACGGGAGACCAATACCCGGCCCGAACCCGGCCCGTTGCCATCCCTAATTATAATCCTCAACGTTTACACATATGTATTTAATACGGATTAAAATGTAGGATTCTTTTTCCTTCTTCCAAATAAATAAACATAAATCTCCTTTGGAAGGTCAAATTCCCACATTGCATTATCCAAACCCAGAAAGTTTTATCCATCTGGTTTAGCAAAAGAAACCATACAAGTTTTCTAGATATCAACCATGTAAAATAATACCATAAAATAAATATATGCTTTGGGTACTTAGGCTGCTGAGAGATGGTATTTGGATTCGGTTTGTGTGACTGGGAGTGAAATGGTTTTTTGGAAACTTTGAATGATATAGCACATGGTTGCTGGCCTATGACGAGAAACTAGATGGTTAAAGAGATTTGGCGACGACGGATAGTGGTGGCGTTGCTGCCAGGAGAAAGAAGAGACGGAAAAAGAAAGGAAAGAGGCGAAATGTTAGTGTTCGCATTTCTTTCATCGAGCTATTAAGGCTTACAATTAGGGGTGTAAACAAGCCGAGTCGAGCTCGGATATTGTTGAACTCGACTCGACTCGAAAACTCTGAAATGGAGCTCGACTCGACTCGAAAACTCGCGAGTTTAAAATTTTTAAGCTCGACTCGAACTCGAAATCTGAACTGAAGCTCGTGAACAGCTCGAAAAGGCTCGAAATGAAAAAAAAAAACTTAATAAAATTGAATACTCAAATTCAAACTCGAACCTGAAACTAAATACATGAAAGCCTTATTGTATTTTTTTAAAAATAAACACATAAATGTTAATATTATTAATAATTTATTTTTTAAAAAATAAAATCTTAATATATTATATTTTCGAGTTACTCACGAGCTTTTCGAGTCGAGTATCAAGTAGCTCGTTTCGGCTCGTTAAGAATTCGAGTCGAGATCGAGTTCGAGTCGAGTCCATTCGATCCGAGTATTTATCGAGCATTGACCGAGTCGATCCCGAGTAGCTCGCGATCTGTCTCGTCTCATTTATAGCCCTACTTACAATACTGGAACTCAGAAACACTGAACGATCTCGGGTGATGATTTTGAAAATGTTCGAAGAAGAAGAAGACACGTGGGTTTAGTTTTTTATTTTTTTATATTTTAATTGCTAGTTCAGACTTTCGTTAAGAGGTTAACGATGGAAAAACTTAAACCGGACGAACCAATAACATTAGAACTAAAATCAAAAAGATCAATAATGTTAAAGATTATTTACCTGAATAAAATCAATCATACCTAAAACAAAGAGGATTATTCACATAATTTACCCTAAAAATAAATAAAGACACACATGGTAGATCGAAATAACATAAAATATAATTTATACTACGACAAAGAAACAATTATCCCCTGTTACGATGTACAGAATACTTGGGTTTGGGGTAAAACCGAGTGTAGATAACCGTAGCTATTTCTCCACTGTTTTCTCTCTCCAAAACCAGTGAAGTATGTGAAAAGCAAACCCTGTCTCTTCTCTCAGATTTCCATATTACTACAACACTATTGCTTTCTATCTAATCCAAAATAAATAACATTATATTTTCCCATATCATATATATAAACTATTAATTTCTCTTTTAAAAAAAAAAATTAAAAAAGACGAAAGGGAAGGTATTTTAGGTGAATAATAATTTTATATTTATAGTGTGTGTAGTTCTTCTGGTTGGTGATTGATTGTTCTTTATTGTTCCATTAATCTTTTTTATCTATTTGTTTTTCAGAAGAAGGAAAAACCCTAAGCTTAAAGGTTCGCTTATTATTTTCTCCAAGTTCTTAGATCTCGACTCGATTGGAGTTAACTTGTCGATCTGTTGTGTTGACTCAATGCTGAACACTGATTGATTCGCTGAGAGGTTGAAATGATGAGGAGACTTTTTTCTTTCTTTCTTTCTTGATTTTTTTCAATGTTAATCTACGGAAATGTCGACTACATTAGCGGCATTCGAGCGGCCAAGGGGGGGAGCCTCCTACACGGTAACATCTTTTTTTTTTTACTTTTTTTCCTTTTATTTTTAGTTTATTTTCTGTTTGGTTGCTGAGAAAATGGAATGGAATGTGGATAAAAAGGAAGTTGTAGGTTCTTTTGTGTGCGTTGTTGGATTAATTTATTGCATGGTGTTACAGATAATGAACTTTTGGTTAAGGCCTTTCATTACTATTTTTGGTAGAAGTTGAATTTTATTTTGAGATTCTTAAATTGAACTTCAGTTCAGCTTGGTTTGAGTAGTATTTACTGTTATCATTCAATTTGAAAGAACGAAACGTCTAAAGAACCAATGTAGCTAAATTTCTAAAATTTGAAATATGATTGATCAATAACGTTGTTCTGATCTTATGAGGCGTCATTGGAAGCATTGGAAATTTTACTGTGCAGTTTAATTATGAGATTTCTATATCTAAATACTAAAATAAATTTGTATCCTTAAGTTTAGAATTGTGTATCCTTACACAAAACTATATCAGCATGCATGAGCCAAATCCCTTTTTCCCCATCTCCTAAATTAGATTTGGTGAAATTCTGCAAAATCACTTCTAATCAAGTTACAAAGAGAGAGTTCTATAAAAAAAGTTACAAAGAGAGAGTCCTCATACTGTTGAGTATATCGTTTGCTGAGTTAAAAATATTGTGTAAAAGAAAATGAAATCAATATGGATAGATACATAAAACAGGGAAAAGAAAAAATGTGGAGGAGGATTGGAATTCTTCCAACATCTTTTTTGAAATCTATGAATTTACACTTCATTCCAGTCTCATTGTTACATTTTTAAAAACATAATTTTAAGAACTGCAAAGTGTAATATCTTCTTTAACCGCTTCATAGAATTGTTTGCGATGGATGTTGAATACATGAACTTATGGTCCACAGTGTAACATATTTTCCCAGCTGCTAGGTATGACATTGAATTGTTTTGCTTTCTACAGTCACATTTTAATATCAGCTGGTAAATCCACGTGTTGTCACAACTTCAAGGTCGTTCATAATTTTCAAGAAAGACATCAACAACATTGTCCAGTAGTACTAATCATTGTATAATCAAATCAATTGGTAGTTAAGTATTTTTTTTGAGAAAAACAACCTTGTTTATCATGTATACAAGCATTGCTTCAATCATTGATTGATTGATTTGCATGGCATCAACTGATAGTATAACAATAAAATTTTGGTTTTTTTTGTACTGCCAATTATGCATATTCTGTATCTGCTCCTTGACTTGAATTGATTAAAAGCTCTTTCTGCAAGAGTATATTTAGTTTTATACTATGCATTTGGTGCTCTTTTGGCTTTTGACGTGCGACAGTTTCACAGGTTTTCAAGAGCGGCCCTCTTTTCATATCCTCAAAAGGTTTGTAAAGTACTTGACTACTGTTTCCTTCCTTTAAACTATTCTCATGGTTATAACTTGCTTCGAAGTTTACTGTATGCCCATCGCTTCTACATCTATAACTAATGCTTATATCTATTTACTTATAAAGATAAGGATAATCACACTGTTTATTTGGAGTAACTTTGTATATAAATTGCATCAGTAGTTGTATATGCATATCTGTGAGTATTATATCTGTAAATTTATTCTCCCTCCGTGTTTGTGTTTGTGTATGTAGGTATGTGTATGCCAATCTACTTATGTTTGCTTATCTTCTTGGCAAACCATATTCAAGTGCTTGTCCTTCTTTATTGGTGGTATTAGTATTATTTTTTCAGTTGTGTTCTTGAAGTGATGATTCATGTTTTGCTCCATCAATTTTTTTATAGGAATAGGATGCCTCGATAAAACCTCCCTCTTATTGATTCTCTGCCGTTAGGCAGGAACCCATTAGCGGAAGGAGGAAAAGAGTGCATCAATTTATTAAAGAAAAATCAGTTTACAAAAGACACCAACACTGTTACAAAACAAAAGACTAAAAACTTAACACTCCTACAGAAAACAAAAGATTTAAAACACTCCTAAACCAACTCCCCTCTAATCAAACGAACCAACCAAACAGCAACAATCACCCAATTCCCTCCTTAGTTAGCTTATCAGCCTCGCTATTACAACACTAGGAATCCACCTGACAATAACCTGTTTTACAGGATCCCCAATTCTTCGTAAGCTGCTTTGAAGTGACTGCTCAGAGGATGCAGGGCTGAAAGGAACTTATTCGATGATGAAAAAAAAGGTAGAAAAGGACTATGGTGAGAGAGAGTCTTAGGAGGTCCGCACTCCGGCGAGGAGTGGACGGTGTTTGTTGATTATCTTAGCAAAAGAGTCACTTGGAGATCATTAAAGGAATTTTTAGTCACCATGGGAGTGTTTTGAGAGTTTATATCCCGAATAGTTCTAACAAACCAAATTATAGAGATCATTCATTTGCGTTCGTTCAGTTTGCGAAGGAGAAAGGAAGCTGAAGGCGATAGAGAAGGTCAATGGTACTTGGATTGACAGGAAGAGTTTCGGTATGTGTAGCTAAATATCGGAGGCAGAGGTCCTTGCAAGTTGGTGGAAGTAAGTCCAGAAAAGATGAAGATAAGTCGACTAAGGGAGCGAAACAGAGGAGTAGAGCGGGATCTGAGTCTTTTAGTCGGTTTAGGGATGAGAGGTCATATATGGTTGCTTTAACCTCGTCTGATGGGATGAGGAAAGTTCCGGTTGATGAAAAGGGTAGGGAGGGTCACCTTGTAAAGATAATGGAATAAGAAATCTTTGGGAGATGCAAATTCCCTCTGATGAAAGGGATTGGGTGAAGAGAGCATTGACTGGGATTATCAAACCTCACTTTGATCTGGAGCTAGTGCTGAAGGGATTGGCAAGTGATGGGTTCAAGGTTAAGGGAGCTAGTTGGGGTTATGCGTGGAACTCTTGCATATTAACCTTTGATTCGGAGGAAGATTTTAAAGAGGCGTGGTCGAGCAGATTAGTGGAATTGTCCTTCTGGTTTGATTGGATTGATATCCTTCTAAATGATGACGGGGTACCGATGGCTTTCTGTTCAGTTGAGTTAATTGGTATCCCGTTATTATGCTGGAATGTCCTCTTTATGGAGAAACTTGTCTCAAAGTGGGGGAAGCTAGTCTGTATCCACGATTCGACGGTGAAAAGAGGCATGGCGGTGGCCAGGGCCTTACTGAGGGTGGCCAGTCCCTATGATCTTCAGGAGTCTGTTACGCTGGGCTCGTATGGGAGATCTTTTAAAGTTAAAATTAACGTGGGGTCGGTCTTTATTAAACAGGAAAGTTTTTTGGTAGGAAATTCATGGTTGCCGGAGAGGATAGGTCCAGAGATGATGAATTTTCAGAGGATGAAGAAGAACAGTGCGCTGTTGGGGGTGGTAGACCAGACCTGCCAGTTGAGGATACTAGGGACAGAGTAGACAGATGTTAGTAGGGATGGAAGTTCAGCTTTAGTAGGCGATGAAGCCGGTCAGAATTTACTGTGGAAGGAGGGAGAAGGTCAATCTAGTGGAGTAAAGGTGTCAGACTTTCCAGCAGAGGATTTGAATTTGAGAGGGAATTATCAGGGTATTGGGAATAGGAGTAACTTTTCTAATGAAAATGATAAGGCCCAATCAGAGGACTGAGTGAGCCCATTAGACTTTCTACGGCTGGGCCAGTTGTTATTTTAAAGCAGCTGGGCTGTGGTAATCTAATAGAATCTGGGGTGGTGGAACTTGGAGACTTACAGCAAAAGGAGATGGATTACTCAAATAGGCAGGGTCGGGATAGAGCTACGCCGGTTTGCGTACCATTTTTGCTTAAGGATGGTACGAACGTCAGATTACAGACTATTGTTTCTAATGAGGTCTGATGGAGGAAGAGTAATTCGGGATAAGGAGGGGGTAATGCGGACGGAACAGAGGTGGAAAGGGTTGAGAATCCAGTTATTCTAGCTGGTTTCCAGGGGCGGATTATAAAGAAAAAGAAGTTAAGGATTGCTCCAACGTGGTCTGATAGTTCTGGTTTGGAGGGTGAAGTGTCATTTAGTTTTCATGATCGAGTTTGAAAGACTTGATAGAGGTCTGGATAGGGAAAGTTGGATCGAACCAGTGTTAATCAGCGCCCCCAACAAATCTATTGAAGCAAGATTGGAGGCTGCTGCTTCTAGAGATGTTTGTGATATGTTGGGGATCTCTTTCAAAGGGGGTAATCAAATTCTGGAAAAGGAGATCTTGAAGATGGAGCTAGTGAGAATAGTAGAAGCTCTTGACTGATTTTTTCAAGATAGTAAAGGTTTTGCTTTTATTAATTATGTCACAAATCAAATTGATTTCATGGAATGTGAGAGGGCTTGGAAAAAAGGAAAAATCAAGAGCTGTTGCTAGATTAGTTTCAAAAAACAAACCGATGATTCTGTTTCTCCAGGAACTAAGTTGAATAAATGTCGAAAGGGATTGTTGAGGAAAATAGGGGGTAATTTCCTAAAAGGGTCTAGCTTTCAGCCATCTACTGGTTCTGCAGGGGGTCTAATCTGTCTGTGGAACGAAAATCTGTTTGAAGTTAGCAGGGAGTTTAAGCATAATAGGTTCCTTGCTTTATCAGGAAAGGTTAAGACTGTAACTTTGATTGTGTGGTTATTAATGTGTATGGGCCGGTTGAGACTGATAAAGAGGAGTTTTTAAGTGAGCTAATGTTTTTACACAACAACTTGATTTGCCTGTATGCTTAGGGGGGGATTTCAATGCTTATCTAGATCCCGAGGAGAAGATTGGAGTCCACAGAATTGGCATTCTATGGAGTTATTTTCCAACTTTGTATTTAATCTTAACCTTATGGATCTTCCTTTAGTTGGAGGGAGATTTACTTGGTGCAACAATAGAGAAGCTTCAACGTGGATTAGATTAGATCGGTTTCTATTAAGTGGTGCATTTTTTCAGGTATTTCCAAAAGTTATCCAGAAATTGTTGCCGAAATCCTATCTGATCATAACCCTATAATTCTGGAAGATGACCACAACAATTGGGGCCCTAAACCTTTCCGGTTTTTTAACTATTTACTAGAGGATGAAGGGTTTGATGGGTTGGTTCATAATGCTGTGTATGATTTAAAGAGGGAGAATGCAAGAAGGGGTATGTTGAGTATTCTTCAAGGAACGAAGAAAGCCATTAAGAAGTGGCCATACAACAATATATGGGATTTCAGAAAAGATTCAGAGCTCGAAAATAGGATAAACGACTTGGAATTAAAGACTCAGGGTAGGGGAACTTCAACACAAGAATGGGGTCAACTAGTAGCTTGGAGGAATGAATTGTGGGTCTGCATAGGAAGGGAGAGTATTTGGTTCCAAAAATCACGAAATAAATGGATCAAGGATGGGGATAGAAATACCAGATTTTACCACATTTGCGCTCTGAATAGGAGCAGAATGAATGCTATTTCGTCTTTGAAAGTGGCTGGGATTGATATTTCTGATCCCACATGATTAAATCGGCTATTTTGATTACTTTAAAGTAAATTACAATGAGATAACATCTCTGGAGGTGGAGGAAGGAATCTGAATTTTGCCAAATTGACCGTGAATTTTGCCAAATTGACCGTGGAACAAAGGCTGGATTAGAGGTTAGTATCACTGAACAGGAAGTGTGGGATGCTGTTTTTAAGGCGGATAGTGCTAAGGCACCTGGTCCGGATGGATTTACTATGGGTTTCTTTAAAAAAATGGACTATACTGAAAGACCTTGTCATGCAGTTTGTTCAAGATTTTCAAAGAGGGAAATTATGGGAAAAGGGAGTGAATCATTCCTTTATTACGTTAATTCCAAAGAAGGTTAATCCACAGGGAATTGAGGACTTCAGACCTATTAGTCTCGTTGGCAGTCTCTACAAGATTATTTCTAAAATACTATCGAAAAGACTAGTCTCTGTTATTCAAGGTTTGGTTAGCCCTTCACAATTCTCATTTATTCCGGGTAGGCAGTTGCTAGATTGTGCACTTTTGGCAAATGAAGGAATCGAATATTGGAGAAAACAAGGGAGGAAAGGAATTGTCTTTAAAGCTGACTTCCGTAGGGCCTATGATTCGGTTGAGTGGCCTATCTTATTCAGGATTTTGAAGGACATGGGTTTTGGGGATAAATGGATCTCATGGATTAAATGTTGTGTTTCAACTGCATCTATTTCGGTGTTAGTTAATGGTTCCCCTACCGAGGAATTCAATATTAGTAAAGGGTTGAGACAAGGGTGCAGCCTATCCCCTCTCCTATTCAATTTAGTGGGGGAATTATTAAATCTTATGTTGATTAAGGCAGTTGATAAAGGTCTGTTTCAAGGGTTTAGCATTGGTAGGATTGGCAATTCCTTCCAGTTGACTCACCTGCAGTTTGCTGATGATTTAATACTCTTCTGCAGCGATTCAACAATGCAATTTCTAAACTTGAGAAGAGTGTTGAGGGTCTTCGGTGTGATGTCTGGGGTGCATTTAAATCTGTCAAAGTGTACTGTATTTGGGGTTAATATGGATGCTGACAGGGTTCAGGATTGTGCTAGGAAAGCAAGATGTGGAGTGGGGTATTTTCCAATGTCTTATCTTGGTTTACCGATTGGATCTAGGAAAAATTCAGTGGGTATGTGGGAACCGGTTGTCCAGAATTTTAATAAGAAGTTAGCTGGGTGGAAAGTAAATTCACTGTCGTTGGCGGGCAGACTTGTTTTGGTTAAATCCGTGCTTTCATCTTTGCCAATTTTTTACCTATCTATTTTCAAGATTCCACACAAAGTGTCTCAGAAGTTGAACTCGCTGATGGCCAACTTCCTTTGGGGTTATCTTGAGAAAAAACGAATCCACTGGGTGAATTGGAAGTCGGTTTGTCAACCAATCGAAGAGGGTGGTCTGGGAATACTGGATTTAAGGTTGATTAATAGGGTCCTTCTAGGGAAATGGGTTTGGAAATTTGCCAATGAAAAATATAGTCAGTGGAAGAATCTGATTTGCAGCAAATCCAACGTTAGCATTTTGTCTCTCTCAATTTCAGAAGCGACTACACCTTTTGATTCCTGGATATGGAGAGGTATCCTCAGTAACTATAATAAGAATGATCAGATTGGTGGATGTTTGAGAAATAATTCAAAGGTCATTGTAGGGAATGGGCGGTCGATTGCTTTTTGGAATGATGTTTGGATTACTAATCTGCCTTTAAAAAGACAATTCCCAAGAATTTATGCTTTGTCGACAAACAAATGGGGGATGGTCTCTGAGTTTGGTGAGTATGAAGATGATGTTTGGGTTTGGAATATACAACTTAGAAGAATTTTGTGTGATTGGGAATTGGACCAGTGGATTGCTTTTATGTCTTTGATTGACAAGTCGTCGCTGTCACGATGTGTGGATGATTTTTTGGGTTGGTCAGGAAAGGGGGATGGCATTTTCTCGGTCAAATCTTGTCGATTATCGTTACAAGATAGGTCGGAAGGGAGTTTTGTATGGAAGAAGTGGGTTTGGGATGGATTGGCGCCTCCAAGAGTACAAACTTTATTATGGCAGATCTGTCATCAGAAAGTGGCAGTGAGAGTGGAATTGAAGAGAAGAGGACTTCAGATTTCGGATGTTCTTTGTCCTCTGTGTCATGCTCAGGATGAAACTATTGCACACCTGTTCCTATCGTGCCCTATTGCCTCGGATTTGTGGAGTAAATTTCTAAGGTTATGGAATATCTCTACGGTGATGCCTCAAGACCCTTCTTCAATTTTGTGTTCGTGGTCGAACCTTAGGAATAATTCCCTTATTTGGAGGTTTATTCCGGCTGTCATATTTTGGTCTATTTGGAAGGCCAGAAATCAGGTTGTATTTGAAAACGGCATATGTGACTCTACTGTTCTGTTCTTCATTACTAGATTTAGATTGGCTAAATGGTTCTTGGCTAAATACCCTGGGTTTCGGATTCTGACAGACCTTCTAGTAGGGGATCCTACGCGGGCGGATTTATTACCCTCTAATTCGAGTTCTAAGAAGGTTATTTGCTGGACTCCTCCTCCATCTGATATGTTCAAACTCAATGTTGACGGGGCAGTGACTGGAGATGGGATGCAGGTGGTATTGGTGGTTTTGAGAGACTCCTGCAGCTGCACTTTAGCTAATTTTTCTTCCGCAGTGGGCCCTGGTCCCCCTATACTATCTGAACTGAAAGCGATTAAGAAAGGATTGCTCTTCTTCTTTTCATCCGATTGGGCCAACAAGGGAAGACTTATTTGGAAAGT